>NW_028280786.1:361666-540000 GCF_059751285.1 Brachycentrus maculatus
TGAGGATGATAATAAAGTTTTTAATCCGCTTTCACCACATAAAAAAAAACATTAAATTAATGGTCTCAATCATTTTTAATATAAGAAATAAAAACGTCGAAATGGAGCTTTACAATGCGAGTACATTAAATTAAATAAAAACACAAAATAATGCGTATTTTTCCACACAAAATGTTTAAGAATTTACTAGATATTTTTCGTCGGAATTTTTTCAAGTAATAAAATTATATTTTTATCTCAACATATATAGATGAAGAAAGGAAGTCTGGATATTTGCAGGGATTACGACTGGTCAACGGCCAGTTTAAGTGGTCTTTTTATTATACACGTATAACATTCACCTTTCTACCTATGATTGACAACCACAATACTCAAATTTCGGATGTTGTATTTATCCTTCAATTGACATCTTCTTTCATATGCGCGTTCTCGGCATCTACAGTGAAATTGGGTAGTTTTATTTTTAACTAAGCAGAGACAATCATTAAATGTTTGTAGATTATTTTCCAGACATCCAAATTCTTCTTCATCTATCTATGCTGAGATATTAATATAAATAACTCCTCAGCAGACCAACTTAGATTTATATTGTGTGCATATATACACCGTCGATTTTCTATGAAAAATTAAAATCTCGTGCATCTTAGATCAACGTATGTATGTGCATATTCAAACACAGACGCTTAGAAATTGTACGTTCGTAGCAATATGACAATTATGGAGAATATATCAATAATTATAACTGAAAAAAAAACAACTTTTCAGCATACATACAGAAAAGATTTTTTTCAGTATAATTGTCTTTATAACTTACTCACTTAATTTTGCCCCTTACAGCAATACATTTTCCAATGAAGACATTGCTCATCAGCAAAGAATTAACCTTATTGCATGTCTCTTATAAGGATTTTGATAAAGTTTTTTTTTTTTTAAGTTTGTTTTGTACTAGTAATTGCAATTACTTTATTGTATTAAAGCATTGTTATGCTATCAGTAGGTACGAGGTAAACAATAGTAAATCCATTGCGGTACGATAAACAAAAAAAAAAAAACAAAAAATAGTGTTCAAGAAACTGAACACAAATTTACTTTAGAAAAAATATTCTCTTCAATGACATTGTTTATTTCCTAAAAACTAGTTTTTTTTTAAATATCCCTCCTGAACATTTACCGGTTTGCATCTACGATTGTTTACCTCATACATACAGATTTGCACACATGCATATGTACATTATTATGTACAAAAATACCGTGACCACAGTGACGTCACTAGTGTGGGTGGCGCCATTCATTGTCTTTCCAAACGACAGAGGTTATGAGACAAACCAAATATTTATATTTTTATCACTTTAATAATATCCCACTAAATGGGTGAAGGTTTATATTATTTATAGATATGGGTATTTACGCAATTTTTCGAGCCGATAAAAGCATTCGGAACGCATTTAAAGCAAACTTAATGTATTGTGAAATATATTGAAATTGCAAAACTTAACATTTATTTGCAATAAAATGCAGTAAAATTCCCTTATTTGTCATTACTGTAATATAAAATTCATTCAAAGAGATATACGAATTTCAGAAAAGTTTAATTTATTTTCGTCATATTATTAATTAATAAATTTAGTTTTAATTTATTTATCGGCGTGCGAGTGTAAAGGTCAGCACGGTTGGCTATCGTACAGGAGGTCCTGGGCTCGACTTCCAGGGGGGGGTCAAACAAATTTAAGTGATTTCTGGCTATAATATTTATTTAATATTACCCTGGACAGGTACTTGAAGCGGAGGGCTGATCACCTTTCTTTCATTTGTCAATGATTAAAATATCACTGCGTTTATATAAGACTAGAATAGAAGGCGAGAATAATATTTAATTGATGTGCAATAATAATTCTTACATACAATATTTGTCATTTCAGAAAACCAATATTGGTTTTGCAAAACGTTTACAATGTTTGTGAGATATCAATAAGGTACCAACCTAAATAATAATGTATTTTTTAACTTACAAAGATTTGAGATGAAGCAAAATTAAAACGTATTTACATTTTGTTTTGAATTTCATGGTTTACACACCTTAGATTATTGAAAACTTTTTTTGCGCCGATAATCAATTTAATTTATTTCAGTTTATATTTAAACCTGAAGCTCATATCTATGTATAGTTTAGAATAGCTTCCAAACCTAGTCGTTAAAATTAAATAAATATAACTCGAGTGGTAAAAAACAAGTGTTTTCTTTTACATTTTAATGGAAAGGTTAGTCTAATTAAGCTTAAATTTTATAAGTACTGTTCGAGAAGCTGGACTATATCGAAATACCTGGTCCCCGACTCCACGCAGTTTTCATTGTCCAATCAATTCAGCTCAACCGAAACTCCTTTCAACCAACACATACATTTCAACTAGTTTTTAATTCCCAAGCTCATGCCAAATTATTTTCTTGTCAAAATCTTCCTTTTAAATCTCTAGCCCAAAACTAGTAAGGTCTCTGGGAAAACAAAGATCAGCCCTTATAAAAGAACATTGTCTTTTTTACCTAACGTCAAAAAGACTCTGAATTTAAAATACTTCAACAATCTCCTTATCTTTCATCGTTCATTTTGTGTAATACCTACAGCTTAAAAGCGGTATTACACAAAGTATATTTTTTTAGTGTTACACAAAGTGAACGATGAATGATAAGGAGAGTGTTTTATTACCACACCACAAAATAAACAATGCTTTTAATATGCAAAATACTAAAAACTTTAGCTCAATAAAAGTAACTCTTTGAACCGTAGTACAATATGAACTTTTGGCTTCTGATGTTTCCCTTTTTTACAGTATTTTTTTTATGAGAAAATATTATAATTTCCTTTTTTGGTTACGGCCCTTTGCATGTCTACTCCTGGTCTGCCCACGTGTCCAGGCGGATTTATGTCGCACGCGGACAGATTGTAGTAACCTCAGATTCATGAATGGATTGATTCACATTTATTGTGTAAATACAATGAAAATTCTTCCACTCTACGACCGTCTCAACTTAATGTTACATGGAAATTAAAAGCCTCATCTGATTACAAAGGAAATTATGATACAACACCAAACGAGTTGACGATACCTACACAGAAATGATACTACTACTGCCCTTATCAGCACTAAACTGTGCAAGAAATTGCTCGCGACATTTATAATTGTTCAAACGCAATTAAAATGAGCGCACTAGTTAAAAATAAGCACAATATTTTTTATTTTCACAGGTTGAATTATTTCTAAAAATTAACATTTTGTGTTCATATATATATATATATATTATTATATATATATATATCCATATATATATGTATATATATATATATATATATATATATATATATATATATATATATATATATATATATATATATATATATATATATATATATATATATATATATATATATATATATATATATAAATATATATATATATTTATATACATATATATATATTTATATATATATATATATATATATATATATATATATATATATATATATATATATATATATATATATATATATATATATATATATATATATGTATATTATATACTTATACATAATACTGTTAAATTTGATATTCTACAAGTATTATTAAAAATATATGTGGCGAATGTGAGAGGGAAAACAGAACGTGGACGACCGAAAAAGACTTGGCACGATCAGATCAATCAGAACCTAAAATCTGGCGGTGTCAAAAGTCTGCGTAATCGGAGGGCATGTATGACTAGATGTATGGATGTGAAGGAGGCTAGGAGTGTATGTCAGGACAGAAGAGTGTGGCGTTCCATCCTCTCTGCCTACCCCTGCGGGGAAACGGCGTGATGGTAGTAGTAGTAGTAGTAGAAAACTTCGTTCTCGAATATATTAAATTCTAAATATTCGATTGCAATTCAAGTTTTATTTTAATGGATCAAATAACCTAGTATTTCCCTACCATTCTATTATGATTAGTATAATAATATTACTAGAATTTACAACAAACTTACTAATTCAAAAATAACTTCGACGCTTGCATATCAATATTATAAAGTAAGACGTCATCATATATTATTATTACAATGCACGTCCTTCTTGCAAATGTATTTTACATTGTACCTAGTACTTTGTATAAGCACGTATGTTCGTATTTAATATTATACATGTATATATGGGTCATTCCAACGTAATGGTCATTACAATCGGACACATTGTGAATTTATGACCCATGTACACCTTTATAAAAAAAACGAATGGTGAACAGTTGCCAGAAATGAATGAACGTTTTCAATTTTTTTGAAATTAGCTTTATGAAATATTAGGAACGGTGACTGCAATATTTGCTTCAAATATTAGCAAGTAAATCTTAGATGTAGTTGTAAAGAAGCGGAACTCGAATGATTTAATACGAAATAAAAAGTACAATTACAATTACAAATTGTAATAAATATGGAGCGAATGGAAAACAAGAGAATGACTAGGAAAGAGCATTTGGCCAATGTGAATGTGTTTTATAATTTTTTTGAACTCCTCACTATTCTATGGCTCTTTTCTTTTCAAAACCATATAGTTATTTTGAAGAAAAACTTATTTTCCAATACAAAAACGGTGTTGAAAAAATCAGTAACGTAAAATGTTACCTCGATTTAGAGAAAATTAAATTGCGACTTAAAGAATACTGGGCCTTAACTATGGAAAAATTACCTTAACAAGGTTCCTATTATATCCTCCTACGGAGGTTAGAGGCCAAAATAAAATATGGAATAAAGGCAAAATAAAAGAATGAGTTTCAAGGAATGGGAATGGAATCAATAGTTTATTCTAGGAAAATTGTAAAAAAGTTTTTTTTTCTCTCATTTTTGTGTATATTTTAGGTTAAAATGTATTAAGAGCAAGAAAAATGTATGTAAAAAGAACTCCAACGACAAAATACACAAGGTGGCTTGGTGGGTCCCTGTAAAAAAATATTTTAAATATGTTTATAATTGTTCTTTGAAATAAATGTAAACAATTTATGTAAATAAAAAATCAATTAAAAAAATACGAAGTTCAACGTTTGCCCAATTCTCATACTTGTATACTCTAAATTCAAAACAAACTAAAAGTCATTATAAACGGTTATGAAGCTGATTTGGTCATGAGTTAAACTTGTAATTTACTTTGTTGGTAATATTTTTTAAACATAAACAAAAATAATATTTTAAAGTCGACAAATGTTATTTGGAATGACCCATTGTAGGTACCTAAATGCGAGTAGGTGAGTATTGCAAACTCAGGCTTGACAACTTCATTATGTCTCATTACTGATTGTAACTATAAACCTTATAATATTACATGAATGAATTTTGTTTAAATTCAATTATTCAATTATTCAATACGAAAACATGAAATTGTACAACCTAAAATAATTAAGGTAAACTATGGAAGAGAACGAAGTTTACTGAAATACCTAAAATAGAATCATTATTCTAATATTTTTAATTGAGCTCGTCATTTTTTTATGAAGAGTACTCCAAAGTAAAAGAAATCCAAATCTCACTCTAAAATCCTAAGGGGATGCTAACAAATAAGTTGTATGAGATAGAAATGGTATCGGGCGATTCAAAGGCACCTAAAAATAAAAACAGTTTATAACGCATCGAATTGTGTAGAAACAGAACCATTACTATGTACCTTTTTACGTTCTTGTCAAACAAACCAACTGCCACTTGCTTAAACAAATATCACACAACTTTATTTTTTTAAATACGGCACCATTCGGCCTGAAAATAAAATTAGCTTATAAATATTTTCAGAAAAAATACTGAAAAAAATTGTAGACTTTTTTAGCTAAGAAGTATTATTAGAATCGAAACATACCCAACACAGGTAACTGACGTGAAATCTAGATTAAAGTAAATTCAATAATATAAATAAAATTAAGATTTGATAAATTGAAGTACGTATTAGTAAATATTATATTGTTTATAATTAAATGGAGCTAATAAACTTCATTTGCAAATTTCAATTTTAATATATCCAAATGTTTGAACACAAATATTGGATTTAACTTTAATAAAATGTCACCAAGAAGTGATGGAATGTCTCAAACTGATGGTGAATCATCAGAGATAGTAATTCTTTTGAGAAAATACATAATACATGTGTTATAATACATACATGAGAGTATAAGTCGAAAAAAATCCAGATTTTTTTTAACAGTCTGACTTCCATATTCCCTCTTTTTATTAAAAACGTATTCATTTGCTGAGATGTGTGTAATTTGGATGTTCTGGATTAATACAACAGTATCGAACAGATTAATTGAAACAAAACTTTTTGTTGTTGTATTTTCGTAACAAAATATATAAAATCTTTTGTTTTTTAGTTATATCATAAATTAATATTTAAAATGATCTCATTTGGGCTCAATCAAAGATTTTACTCTTCTTGGCATCTATTATATAGGGTTTTGACACGTGGATACCATTTTTTCATCTCGAAACCATACCTGAACTATGGACAAAATTAGCTTTTCCACCATAGTGTAACCAATTTTGGTGAGCCGATTCTTACAGATTGCCGATAGATTTTCAATAAGGTTTATGTCTCGCAAAATTCTTGACCAGTCCAACACAGTTCATTATTTTTTTGTGAAAATTTCATATTTTTTTTGGATTTGTGGCAGGGGGTTAAATCCTGCTGAAATATTCCATTACCATTTGACCTTCATTTTTGTATCTCTGGTAAGTATCGTTTCCAGCAGAATTGGGTTATACTTCTCGCTATTCATCATCTCAGTCTCTGAAACAAGCGGCCTTAGTTCGTAATACGTGGAACACCCCCAAAACATTTTTTAAGAGGGTGTTGAAAATACGAAAAAAAAGTTTTGTTTCAATTAATCTGTTCGTTACTGTATTTGCTGAGTATAGCGACACTTCAAGGAACGCATATAAAAAGTGTTATGCAATATCTCGAGATTCCCGTTCTCAGGAATATTGATTACGAGAAACCTTACATCGTATACTCTCAATACCATGGCTGTGTTGTATTGAACCTAGCTTGAACGTGTCAAAATGCAAAACGATCATTATTCCTGAAGTATGATGTATCTTATGCACGTAGGTATTCCGAGCCGGCAACCTGAATGACTCATCATCAATAGACGCGATTTGTTTGAGAAAATCATATTTATCGGGTGTTCCAATCTCTTCTAGAAACAGCTTCGTACGCCCTGTGAAAGTTTAATAGTATTAACCCATTACATATTAATTACATTTTGACATCTCAACACAGGTGAAGAAGAATATGGAAATCTGGGAATATTTTTTTACATAAACTGTATACATTTTTTTTTTAAATAATTAACATATTTGAAATCTTTTTTTAAAACCCACCTTGTGTGCCTTGTCGGTGGAGTTCTTTCTAGAAAGGTTTTTTTATTGTTTTTATCTATTTTAACCTACACACAAAAAAGAAAGAACTAACTTTTGATCATTTATCCATTCCTTTATTTTGCCTTTGTTCCAATTTTATTTTGACCTCTTACCTCCGTTGGCAACAAATTCAAAATGTTTGAAATTTACAGGAAAATTTGCAAGGTTTAGTTTAGGCTGGTTAATAAACAATTAAAAAGTAAAATAAATACCCAGTACTGTAAATACGAGATTGAAATTCCAAGAATGTGAATGTGGTGGTCGATCATGGGTAGAATTGGTGAATCTTACACGTGTGTAAAGTGGTCAGCCCCGTAAATGCCCAGACTTCCATATTCTTCTTCATCTTTGATGAGATGTCAAAAAATAATACTCTGTATTTCTTTTTGTCAGAGCCATAGTCTTTAGTGAACTAGAACTACGCAATATCGGCGCTGTTCAATACTCAACACCTAATAAGAAAGAAGCCTATGTATGCATACAGTTCCGAAGAGACGTGGGCATCTTCTGACACGTCAAAGCGTCCCAGACATCCCACAAGTTATCGAGTTACCATTATATTTACCATGATATTAACGGATTTTATGGCTCATTGTTTCGAGAGTAACGCTACATTTGCGGCGGTGAAATCAAAATATGTAAATGACAACACTGCGAGCGTGACCTGGCAAAACAACGCAATCACCGCATTTTCGCTCCACGTTTATAAAGTCATTTTTCAACTACATGCAACTTGTCTTGTTACAACCGGAAAGCCCAAAAGAATGTAAACAATGGATAAATATCGTGATGTGTGATTATTGGCTAGTAAATTAATATGAAAAATCACAAGGCTATCGGTAGCATTCTTATTGAAATGTGTACAGAAATAAGGGATATATGAAGGTTTAAAATTTAGATATTTTTATAAAACGAAAAACGTGCGTTCGCAAACGTCATCAAATTTCCGTCATCGAACGTTTTATGACGTCATATAGTTTATTGTCTATGGTTTACAGAGCTGTAATAGTAGTAGTGTAGATTGTTTGTTTACCACTAAACTACCATTTGTGTTATATAGAAATGAGGAGAGGGGGATGGGAGGGTGGGCCATATACATCAACAAATAGAGCCGCTAATAATTTAGCAATGTTACCAATATTAAAATAACTCTATCGTTTCTGTGACGTCATTCATTGCCAAATTAGAAAAATAACGTTTATTCGAAGGCAAATTTTCCAAAAGAAAATGATGAACGAAAATGTTAATTATATCTGCTGTTATAAATACAAAACGAGTCTAATACAATCCTTTATAGGTTGAGTATGAGTATGTTAAATTAGATATTTCTCTCGTCTGACAAAGATTCATTACCACTCTCCGCGTGACATTTCTTGTCGCGGTGGAGTCTTACGAGGTCACAAAGCTCGTTTTCGGTGTTTTGACATCAGTAGAAATGTTACATGTTTTCCCCCCATTCAACCCACCCTTCCAGATATTAAGCGGTTAAAAACTAGGACTATAAAACAAACGCAGTGATATTTTTTTTTATTTTATTGTATTAAATTCATTGAGAAGTCGAAAGAAATAATGACAAACAATATAACACTCCAATTTATATTTGAAATATTAAAATCAAACACTGATTTTTAGAGTCTTGTAAATTGTATTTTATAGTTAAAAACACATAAAATTTGTGACAATTGTTTCGCCTTGTTATGGCATTTTCAAACTTATGCGAACAAACAATTACATATAATTTAGTAGACTCCTTTAATTACATAAAATTATAATTAATTAAACTGGTAACAAGTAACTTCACTGTTAGTTTTTATTGTTCATTTTCGCTTTATTAGACTTACATGTTGGCGAGTATCAATTCAAATTATTATTTCTTAATTCACAACCAACCATATTCTACATAGACGCCTCCAAAAAATACCTAACTCTTCTTCTTCTTCTTCTTCTTCCTCTTCTTCCTCTTCTTCTTTAAGAGCCCTCTGACCTCCACTGCCTCTTACCCTTCTTTCCATTTCCTCCGGTTGGTTGCTGCTTGCAGCCAGTTTTTACCCCCCACAGCGACAATATCGTCAGATCACTTTTGGGGTCTTCCGACACCTCTTTTGTTCTCCCAAGGTCTCCATCGTAGAATTCTTGGGGCCCAACTTGTGGGGTCCTGTCTTGCTATATCTAACTCTAACTAGTAAAAAATTGAATTTCTATTTATTCACGAAATGGATTTATTATATATTTTCAATTTCGATAAATAGAGGGAAATCTTGATCTTCTTTTTTAAAGTCTCTTTGTTATGACACTCAATTATTTATTTAATTGAATCTTTTCAAAAATATAATACATTATTCAAAACACTTGTACAAAACTCATTTGTAATACTCAGAGAAAAATGTGTCATCTTAGCTTACGATATTTTGTCAGAATAGTGTCTACTAGAAACGATATTCAACTCGCTAGTTCCATGCCATGTTCATTTTATTCTTACATACTCATATGTATGTATATAATATTTTTAATATTATGTACATACATATATGTACTAATTTATTATACCTATATTATTATAATATCATTTAGTTCAAATCGCGTGCCGATGTATGTATAATGTGTTACGAGACGGCAAAAGCAGTATAATTATCACTTACCTACTCTAAAATTATTTACATGCAAGAAACATTATCATAAAACTATTATCTTTTGACATCTCAACATAGATGAAGAAGAATGTGGAAGTCTGGGCATTTAGGGCATCGGCTTACGACCGTCATAGGCTGGCTTAAGTGATCATTTTACACACGTGTAACATTCACCAATTCTACCCACGATTGACAACCACACTACTCAAATTGTTGGAAGTTCTATATATATTCGAAACATTGTGCTTGAATCCCTAGAATTTCACTATTCACAGAGACATCTATTGGTGGGATGAACGAAGCTTTTTATTGAGCATAAACCTTTCATTTGTATGTGAGGTCCAATCCTGGATTGTAATCACATACATGTCAAAAAATAATATGAAAAATAACTCCTGTAATTGAAGATAATCCAGATGCGTGAGCAAGTATTTGTTTTTTTTATATCCTATCAAAGATGAAGAAGAATATGGAAGTCTGGGCATTTACGGGGCTGACGACCTGGTCAAATTATAAGCTAAAATTAATAAAAATGAAAATGATATTTTCTGGCGTCTCTCATGGATGTGATTATAATCCAGGATTCGGACCTCACATACTAATAAAAGAGTTTCTGCTCAATAAATAGCTTCTTTTCATATCACCAATAGATATCTTTAGTGAAGTTCTAGTGGTTCAAGAACAGTGATTCAAAATTGGTTCATATTTATAGAACTTCCAAGAATTTGAGTGGTGTGGTTGTCAATAATGGGTAGAATTGGTGAATGTTACACGTGCGTAAAGTCACTTAAACCAGCCTATGACGGTCGTCAACCCCGTATTTACGAGGCTGACGACCATGGACATTTGTCCAGACTTTCATATTCTTCTTCATCTTTGATGAGATGTCAAAAAACTGTAGTAACTGCTAATGCAAAAAAAAATCTTGAAAAATTTGTGCTATTGCAGATACGACAGCTAGTTAGGAGAGCGACGACATGACATACGCCCAGACGATTTTCAGACAGGTATACCTCCACAGTCCAAACGGCTAAGCGCGCCGCGAAGGCGCACCCATTTCGTCAACTCATCATCGTAATGTGACAGCTGTAGCCGGCTCATTAATGCCCGTCATGTCGGGTGAGGCGATCGCCGCGAATAGAACCGAATACCTCGGTAATAATACATAATATGTCAATGTGGAGCCGTGAATACCCCGGCAATTGTTGCCTGCAAGGTCAAGGCGGAGGGAAAAGTTCAAACATTTTCACTTGACAGCCGCGACGTCAACGATGCATATTCTAATTTTAAATTGGAACGCGCAGACCATAGAAAATCTCTATCTCATTTATTATAATGTATATTTACAGAAAAAATAATATTATAAACAACTTAAAAATAAATAAAACTAAAACCCTTTTTTACGTTTTTGCATTTGAGATTCTATCACAAATTATTCTACACACTTGGATTCGCCTGAAAATATCAGACGATGCATATTCTAACATGAAATTGGAACACACCGATCATACTAAATCTATCTCATTTATTATATTATTTACATATTTATGTGTTATATTTGTAGAAAAAATAATATTTAGCTTGATATCGATACATTTAAACGATTATATTTTTAATCAGATAGAAAAGTGTTTGCCTACTCTTTATCAGTTAGATTCTAACATTTGTACATTTTCACTTAAATCTGGATATTTCTCAGACAGATTTAAGTGAAAATGTACAAATGTAGAGCACATATCGCTCACTCCTTTCAATAACGTCATAAATCAAAAATCGTAAATTTTCAGATGTGCATGTTTTCGGAATGCCCAGAAAATGTACTATATCCCAGCAAAAGAGACATATTTTTTACTTAATATTTACCCGCTACAGGTCAGAGAGTGTTGTTTTGCATTTTGAAGAAAATGTATTGTTT
Organism: Brachycentrus maculatus; assembly: GCF_059751285.1. Classification (NCBI taxonomy): domain Eukaryota; kingdom Metazoa; phylum Arthropoda; class Insecta; order Trichoptera; family Brachycentridae; genus Brachycentrus; species Brachycentrus maculatus. Next base: position 373,628 of record NW_028280786.1, read on the forward strand.
AAGTAATTTTTTAAAAATAAACTGATAATAATTTCAAATGGAGAAAAAACAGTTAGGTTTTACCTAAAAAGATCTGTTGCACAGTAAAAAGCTCAATAAGTGGCTTGATATTTATTTTTAATATATTTTATTATATTTTTACACTTTTAATACGTTCTCCTGAAAAATCAAGTTTTTTTATTTATGACGTTCTTGAAAGGAGTGAGCGATATGCACGCTTAAAATATTGAAATAAAATTATTCTTTAATGAAATTCCGATAAAATCTCTGTTACAACATTTACTCAAAAGAGCGATGACACGTACGATAATGACAGATTTTACATGTATTTTAAGAAGGAGACTAAGTAAGCAAATTGTGGGTACCTACCTACTATCATACAAACTTTGAATATAAAAGATAATTTCAAATTATCTTTGCATTTATCTAATTAAAAAATATAAAATTCCATTAATCATTGTCATGCCCAAAGTCGAGAATCTTTATTTTCAAGTTTTGAATAAAGCCAAAAATGTTAAATATATTATATTTTCAAACATTCATCTCAAATCATAGATTTCATAACAATAAAAAAATCATCGTGAGGGGGGTGGATGTTCAGCCGAATATCAATCCGATTTTTAGTTTTCTTCGAGATTAAATTAATTCGAGGCCCTCTCAGCGAACCCCTATGCGTACACCTATGATATGTAGAAAATTTATCACTTTGACTCCTATTGTGAAAACTTGTTGTGCAAATTGCCTGACTAACAAGCAAGGCGTATAATTTGGACGGACTTTGATGAGATGTCAAAAAACTGTAGTAACTGCTAATGCAAAAAAAAATCTTGAAAAATTTGTGCTATTGCAGATACGACAGCTAGTTAGGAGAGCGACGACATGACATACGCCCAGACGATTTTCAGACAGGTATACCTCCACAGTCCAAACGGCTAAGCGCGCCGCGAAGGCGCACCCATTTCGTCAACTCATCATCGTAATGTGACAGCTGTAGCCGGCTCATTAATGCCCGTCATGTCGGGTGAGGCGATCGCCGCGAATAGAACCGAATACCTCGGTAATAATACATAATATGTCAATGTGGAGCCGTGAATACCCCGGCAATTGTTGCCTGCAAGGTCAAGGCGGAGGGAAAAGTTCAAACATTTTCACTTGACAGCCGCGACGTCAACGATGCATATTCTAATTTTAAATTGGAACGCGCAGACCATAGAAAATCTCTATCTCATTTATTATAATGTATATTTACAGAAAAAATAATATTATAAACAACTTAAAAATAAATAAAACTAAAACCCTTTTTTACGTTTTTGCATTTGAGATTCTATCACAAATTATTCTACACACTTGGATTCGCCTGAAAATATCAGACGATGCATATTCTAACATGAAATTGGAACACACCGATCATACTAAATCTATCTCATTTATTATATTATTTACATATTTATGTGTTATATTTGTAGAAAAAATAATATTTAGCTTGATATCGATACATTTAAACGATTATATTTTTAATCAGATAGAAAAGTGTTTGCCTACTCTTTATCAGTTAGATTCTAACATTTGTACATTTTCACTTAAATCTGGATATTTCTCAGACAGATTTAAGTGAAAATGTACAAATGTAGAGCACATATCGCTCACTCCTTTCAATAACGTCATAAATCAAAAATCGTAAATTTTCAGATGTGCATGTTTTCGGAATGCCCAGAAAATGTACTATATCCCAGCAAAAGAGACATATTTTTTACTTAATATTTACCCGCTACAGGTCAGAGAGTGTTGTTTTGCATTTTGAAGAAAATGTATTGTTTAAGTAATTTTTTAAAAATAAACTGATAATAATTTCAAATGGAGAAAAAACAGTTAGGTTTTACCTAAAAAGATCTGTTGCACAGTAAAAAGCTCAATAAGTGGCTTGATATTTATTTTTAATATATTTTATTATATTTTTACACTTTTAATACGTTCTCCTGAAAAATCAAGTTTTTTTATTTATGACGTTCTTGAAAGGAGTGAGCGATATGCACGCTTAAAATATTGAAATAAAATTATTCTTTAATGAAATTCCGATAAAATCTCTGTTACAACATTTACTCAAAAGAGCGATGACACGTACGATAATGACAGATTTTACATGTATTTTAAGAAGGAGACTAAGTAAGCAAATTGTGGGTACCTACCTACTATCATACAAACTTTGAATATAAAAGATAATTTCAAATTATCTTTGCATTTATCTAATTAAAAAATATAAAATTCCATTAATCATTGTCATGCCCAAAGTCGAGAATCTTTATTTTCAAGTTTTGAATAAAGCCAAAAATGTTAAATATATTATATTTTCAAACATTCATCTCAAATCATAGATTTCATAACAATAAAAAAATCATCGTGAGGGGGGTGGATGTTCAGCCGAATATCAATCCGATTTTTAGTTTTCTTCGAGATTAAATTAATTCGAGGCCCTCTCAGCGAACCCCTATGCGTACACCTATGATATGTAGAAAATTTATCACTTTGACTCCTATTGTGAAAACTTGTTGTGCAAATTGCCTGACTAACAAGCAAGGCGTATAATTTGGACGGACTTATATGTATATGAATATCATCTTGCATATTATGCATGGTATTATGAATTTCGACCCATATCCAAGGAATATTTTTTTTACTTATCAAGCCTTAATTTAAGTATTCATCTTAAGCATAAGCAAAGAAATTACTGCCTTCAACTTCTTTTAGTGTGTATGTTATTTGTAGGGACAGGTTTAATAATTATGGCTTGTGTATTTTATGTCAACTGTATTATAAATTATTTAAATATTTCGGCTATACACAGGCTCAAAAAGCTGAAGTATGCATTATGTCATAAACTTTGAAAAATTTAAATTGAAACAAATAACAGCAAGGAAAGTAGGTACTTCCTAACTTTCTATAGTGTTATTATCATTATTGGCACATTACTATTTCGTTATTCTATTCTTATCCAAAAAGTAAAATCCAAGTTTGGTATTTGATCAACTTATTTTGTTTTTTTTTTCCAGATCTCTAGATGTCATTATGGGAAGGTACGCAGCATTGCACAAGAAGACAATTTAATAAAAAAGAAAACATCAATTGCAATTATGTACTGAACAAAAATATGAAAATCAAGTTGTAAGTATAAATCATGAAATATGAGCTATTTAAAGGTATTGTTTTATTATTATTATTGCATATTGGGGTATCACTAAACAGTTATAAGCACATTATTTTTTCTGAATTTACTTTCCACATGTAAATATATTGTATATAGAAATTTATTGAATGATATTCCATATTAAAATTATTTAAACCTTGTTCCATTTCATCGACGACAGCACCAATATAAACAATAGAACTTTTTTTTTTAATTATTCTTCTTCTAACCGTTATCAGCACCCAATGGTGCATATAAACGCACTGCATCATATAAACGCGGTGTTATCTTGATCGTCAACACATGAAGGAAAGGTTATCAGCCCTCCACTTCAGGTACCAGTCCAGGGTAATATTAAATAAATATTACGGCGAAAAAAAATCACTTCTAATTATTTGACCCCCCCTGGGAATCAAACCCGGGACCTCCAGTACGGTAGCTGAGCATGCTGACCATTACACTACGGAGGCGGATATATTTTATAATTACTGCTCCCAAATAGTGATATTTCATAAATATTAACAAAATTCAAGCTGTTATGTTGGCACTATTGCAAAAAGTTTAATATATATTTTTATAGATGTCATACACTGACACTATCTTTTTAATATCCGAATTATCTTTTTTTTAAACACTCGTCCCACATTACTTGGTATAATGAGATATTCTGTCACAGCAGATAACGGAAACATCAATCAACTAACCTGATTATAATATAGTTGATCATTTAACACAACAAATTTTAAAAGCAGGCACAATGTCCCTCAGGTCCAGATTTATCTGTATTGATACAGATTTTAGGCTGCCATTACAGATGATAGATTTTACTCTTGGTAGTACTTTTAGTTTATACAGATTTTTGGAATTGGACATAGTATATGATAAAACAGAAGAATGAAAATATGTATAGATTCGAGCATGATTAACATGTGATAATAAGTAGATGAGAATTTGTTTTATATTGGAGTGCGTTATTCATTATTGGGTAGGGTAATATTTTTGTCTTGTCATGTGGAACATTATGCAATTTACGCAGTGTACCGCAGGATTCCCCAAAACATGTCTATTTTTTTCATGCGACTGAGTGTTCATTTTTTATACACGTCGCGTAATACGCAACGCTTTAATCAGTGCTGGCTGGAAGATAATTATTTTAAGACTTGGTTAAAAACAAGTGAAAAGGGTGAAGAATATGCATACCGTTAATTCTGTTTAACAGATCGTGCTATTTGTATCAAAATTTATAAAGCAATGGCAAATAGGCACCTACTCAATCAAAACCAAAACACATATCCATTTAGGTACTGAAACGATGGAGGAATTATTTACTATCAAAACAACTACTTAACAATGATCCATGCTACAAACTAAAATAGAAAAGGATTTGATTTCTAAAATTAATAAAAAATGTTTATAAATAAATTTTATGTAAGTACGAGTACTGTTTTCTTTTCCCAAAAAAGTTAATTTTTCAATAAACTACCATAATTTATTGATTCTAAAATGTATTTTTTGACAGATTTTGGGTTATTGATTCTATACAGATTTTATACTTATTTCTAGACTGTTTGATTCACATTTTTTGGTTTGGCATATGGCAACACTGTTCAGGTCTCCAAGTAAAGGTCTCCTCTTCTTCACCTTCAACTCACTTAGCAAGGAATCAACCCTTTCCATACTTATCCGAATTTGTCAATATTTTCGTTTCATCTACCCAAATTCATCAAATTTGGTAAACAATTCCCGAAATGGTTTATTTCACAATTTTACCAACTGGGCTGAATGTTGAAAATTCCTTCTAAAACGAATCACTTGCATTCTAATAGCATATTCGGACTGCACTTATTCAGATCACATTTTACTGCAGCTTCCCTTGATATTTTCGAATGATTCACATAAATTTGTCAATTTCATCGTTTGATGCAATCTAAATAAAAAGCCAATAAGGAATTTCATTTCACTTTAGTCTTCATAAATTTCAATGAAGTTTATAAACAGCGCCGTTACAGAGAATGCAATCAACTACTCCAAAGTAGAAATAGATTGATTTATTGGTGATAATAATTTTCCTTGGTACCGTAGACAATCTAATTAATTTATGATTCCGTTGAACTAAAACCAAATGCCCAATATTTAACAATGATTGTTTACTCTCCACTGTCTTTTGACGCCATCTTCATTTGAGTAGTCTGACACCAATACACAAATTTAATTAATCAGATTCGTGAAAATTAAATTGGTGTAAAAGCAATAAAGATGTCTGATATGATTTGAACCTTAACACTCGGGCATTATTAACTGTGCACAAATTCCTCACGTAATTTGCAACAACAAACCTAAATCACGTAAAAAACAAACCAAATTACCATTTTACACTAAAATTAAATCTTCTTTTATCTGCATCCAATAGTATATAGGGCACTACATTGTGTCGACAAACTGCACCTTAATTGTTAGTTACGTTGAAAGAAGGAAACTAGCACTGCGCTTCAGATATCAGTTCAGGGTGATATTAAGTCAATACCCTAAGGGAATTGAACCAGCATTAAAGGCAAGTGAGCCACAGTCCAGGGTGATATCAATTCAATATTAGAATGAAAAAAAAAAACAATATGTAATACTTTTTTTGACCCTCAGGGAATTGAACCCGGGACCTCCAGCATTAAAGGCAAGCGAGCCACAGTCCACGGTGACATTAAGTCAATATCGGAATGAAAAAAAAAACAATAATACTTTTTTTTACCCTCAAGGAATTTAACCCGGGACCTCCAGCATTAAAGGCAAGTGAGCTACAGTCAAGCGTGATATTAAGTCAATATCGCAATGAAAAAAAAAACAAAATGTAATACTTTTTTTGACCCTCAGGGAATTTAACCCAGGACCTCAAGCATAATGGGCAAGTGACCTACAGTCTAGGGTGACATTAAGTCAATATCGGAATGAAAAAAAACAATACTTTTTTTCACCCTCAGGGAATTTAACCCGGGACCTCAAGCATAATGGGCAAGTGACCTACAGTCCAGGGTGACATTAAGTCAATATCGGAATGAAAAAAAAACAATAATACTTTTTTTGACCCTCAAGGAATTTAACCCTGGACCTCCAGCATAATGGGCAAGTGAGCTACAGTCCAGGGTGATATTTATTCAATATCGCAATGAAAAAAAAACAAATATACTTTTTTTGACCCTCAGGGTGTTGAATCCAGGACCTCCAACACAATAGGTAAGTGAGCTAACTACTTTACGGAGGTGTAATTGTTGTTATTCTTCAATATGTATATCACACTATCATTCACGATGGTAGGAATTATAATAAACCAGTTTTTTTATAACTTTGTCACATTTTTCTTAAGAATCTTGAATTTTTCCTAAGATCTTGTGAATTTCTCAACTTCACTGTCCATAGCGAGTATTTGTAAGGATATACAGATAATTTGGGGTTAGGGAAAAGAATAAATAACACGCAAGGAAATATGAGGATAAATTTTATTCCATATTACAGCACAAGACAAACCGGAATGTCACATTCTTTACTTGGCAGTGTGAGGGAAGTATCCCTCAACATATTGTCCATAGATTACACCGTACTTCTGCCAAACTAAATTATATTAGAAAAATACCTACATACCGACAGCCTCGATCCATGCTTTGCAATGTTTATTTTATATGCGATCAATTATAATGAGATATAACAATGTGCCATCTTTTTAGGTGTATATTTATTATTCAAAATTAAATTATAACGCAATGTTGAGTCCGGTTTGTATAAAACCTAAGGAAACTTGTTAACTGTCTAGTTAGAAGAACGCGCACATTATATTTGGCCTAACTAATCTCCTCCCGCTTCCCAAACTCTCTAGATAGTCAACAAGCGCCAGTCCGTACATCGGTTAACAAGCCCGACCGTTACGCCACTTCAAATTATACTCCAGAAAGCGCGTTCCGGGAAATCCCCTTGCCTTTTACACGTACTTAGAGTAGAGACCTGATGAGATGAGCGTTGGAAACAAACGGATGGATAGAAGAGTGGATACGAAGCTCGGACAGAGGGGTTTCCTCACGCGCTGATGGTTTGTTTGGTTTGTCGCAAGCGAATGAAAGGTTCCCGAGTGGAGGTCCGTACAATCACCACCGGGGAAGTCCAACAGTGGTAAAATTCTTAACAGACAAAACTAGTCTTTAAAATACATTAAAGCGGGCACGAGCGCCCGGGGCATCACCGATTTAAAACATACATTCATTTATAATAAAACTTAATAGTAGTAATGTAGCGATTCAAATATTCATTATAATACAGAGGATAGATACAAACGATAAATAAAAGCACGATGCCCGAAACACGAGAGTCCGCACTGCACAGATTGGTCGGGTTGGTTAGCGGTTGGTGTTCTTGAGCTGGTTGGACAGCCAGTCCAGGCCCTCGTACAGCCCGTCCCCGGAGGTGGCGCACGTGGCCTGGATGTACCAGTTGCGGTTCCGCAGCGAGTGCAAGCCCAGCTTGTCCGTGATCTCCGCCGCGTTCATGGCGTTGGGCAGGTCCTGTTTGTTGGCGAATATCAGCAGCACCGCATCCCTCAGCTCGTCCTCCGATAACATGCGCATCAGCTCTTCTCGCGCCTCGCCTATGCGCTCTCTGTCGTTACTGTCCACCACGAATATGAGACCCTGCAACACCACAATCCCTCACTCATTACACGCACATTACCCCTCTCCAACATTGGTGGATTGCCACCTTCCAACTTCCCCAAGTCACAATATTCATGGATCGTAAACATCATTTTGATATAGTTTCTTTTAATTCCAGTGTAATTAATAAAAAGCGGAGGGCAGATCACCTTTCCTTCATGTGTTAACGATCAAGATAACACTGCGTTTATATGCAGTGCCCTATGCACCACTGGGGTGCGGATAATGGTTTTGAAGAATTAATAAAAATGAAAAGTACATGCTAATGGACTATATCGTGGGTGTACTGGCAAAAAAACTTGAAAATATGCAATTTTGACTAATGATTCGAGTATTATAAAGTTTTCCACATTCTATAAACTGGCAAAATACACAAAGTAGTTATAAATTTAACATTATGTGTGCAATGTATATAATACAGTCGAACTCGGTTATTAAAACCACGGATATAGCGAGATCTCGGATATAACGAGGAAACATTAGTTGACATTTTGGTTATAATTTTATTTTGTTCTATAAAAACACATAAAAGTAAAAGAGAGAGAGGGAATGAAAATTGAATTAAATTAATACACTGTGAACGGGTTTTGCATTTATTTTTTTTTGGAATTGTTAAAAAAATTAACAGTAAAGGTAACCGAAAATGTAAACAAAAAACGGTTATCTATTTATCACATCTCTAATATAATTATCAAAGTTACTTAAATACTTTTATTTATTACACTGCACCAATTATAAGAATTAAAAAAAAATTAATTAAATATTCCAATTTCTTGAAATGCAACCCAAGAATTAAAAATTACCCTGATTTAAAGCATATATAATAAAATTATAAAAACATATAATAAAATAATGTGCATTTGTACAATATGAATACAGTTAAGAGAGCCGATTTCTATATTTCTTAAGACCTACACAGCGACTTTCTCTAAAAATTTCTTTTAGGTTTCAAAGGGAAAATGGTAGATCATTATAGAAAACTTTTAAAATTATTTTCGGTTTAGCAAATGGCAATAAGTAGAAAAATTATAAATGGTTCATAAAAATTAAAACAAACCAACTTTTTCATAGATATCTAAACACAGATAAGAACTTTTTTGGCAAGGAAGTAGTATAGAAGTTGGGGATTTACGAAGCTTGCTACCTGTTATCGGCTAATTTAAGAATGTATTCTTTCCAACCCTTATCTGCATCCAATGGTACATTGGCTACTGCATTGTATAGAAGCAGTGTTATCTTGACTGTTCAATACATGGAGAAAAGGCGATCTGCCCTGAGCTTCATGTAGCAATTTATCAATCACATATATTTATTTTGAAACCCCTGGCAATTGAACTCAGGACCTCCAGTACGGTAGGCAAACACTATGGAAGCGGACTAACAAAGATCTGTAGAACTTGCAAGAATGGCGAATGTTGCAGCGCAAAAAGGTATAACTTAACACAGTCGATGAAAGGTTCTAAGCCCTGTAAATACCCAGCTAGCCCTCAGATTGTCCGAGATGCAAAAAGTATACGTCATGAGGTATAATGTTATCATACCATTTAACATGTGGTTGCCTTGCGGAAGTATCCTAAGTGTAAATTATGATCAAATAAAGTTGAGTACATACATGAAAATGTCAACTATGTGAATCTTATTTGGATGCAGATATGTCCTATCTCAAATTAAAACTAAACTTACTAAACATTTAAAGTAAAATAAAACCTTAAAATTGCTCCTGCTTTAAGTTGTACTTCAAAAAGATAGGTTAGTTCTTCATTCAGGCAACAATGTTGTTATTTCAAAAATTTCTTATTTTACTCAATGTTTTATTAGTGAATTAAATTTAAGCAGTGCATTACAATAACAAGTTTTGATTCAGCTTCGATAACAATGAAATTTTGCGACGTCTTTTATATTTTTTAGTACAGGGGCCGTCCTCCTTCCAGCTATCGGTGGTGGCGTTTCATTATTTTAGGTGAACAAAATGTTATTTTTTTTTAGTTTGAGTTTAGAGAACCTTTAATTGCATATCCTAGTTATTGCTTTCTGGTTTGAAATCAATATACTATTGGCTTTCTAATTTCTAATTCAGATTTCAGAGATCATTAAGATGTTGGGTGCGGCGTACGCGCCGGGCGTGTACTTTCCCTGGTGTGGAATACACGCTAGGCGGGTATGACGTATGAGTCAAATGGCCTAAAAATATTATTGCGTAGTTGAAAGTATTTCCTTCTAGTGTTGACACAATATTTTATATCAGTGTGTAGTGAATTAAAAAAAGCTCTTCAACCTTCAATGTCCCGAGGACACAACTCTAAAATTTAGACTAAGCTTAACATAAGTTGTTTGAAAATGATGTGGAATGCATCAAAACACGTGTCACAATAGATTTTAAGAAATATAAATATTTTCTTAGTAAAACTTTAATTAATAATGGATAGATTTTATCAAAAAGTGATCAATTATTTAATCTGAATCAATTATTTTTTTAAAAATCATGTATGGAAGTACAATTTATAAGTAATCTCAGCTTCAGTCCCCTCGACGACTCATGTTTATACTCGCTTGTCTCAAAGTGAGTATAAACATGGGCTGACATGAATGCTACACACAAAGAGAACTACTAGTATCTACAAAAAGAAATTCCATATAATTAATATAGCTTTTTAGATTCATATGAATTAATAATGGATACCGTAGAACGGAGCTACTTGAACTTTGATGTGTTACTTGAGACCAGTACAAAAAAGAGATTTAAATCTGTATTTGGTCTACAATAATGAACGTATCGTGACAAAAAGTGTCACCTGTCAGGGAAACAATGAACCATGTCAGATCTAAATATTTTTACCAAATACAGATCTAAATAATTTTTTTTGTACTGGGCTCAAGTAACACATCAAAGTTCAAGTAGCCCCGTTCTACGGTAATTAGATTCTTATATAAAATGCAGTTTCACCAAATTATGTCGGTAGAAAACTTAAATCTAATAAATAGTTGATAGTTATTAAAAATCTAGAGAGTAAAGAAATTCCGACTTATCTAAAAGGAAAAACGTATGAATCCTGCATACTGCCAGTGAATACATATGCACTAGAGAATATGGCTCTGACAAAAATAAACGCAGGGAAGTTCAAATGCACACAGCGATCCGTGGAAAGATCCATGATTGGTTCAAGCCCGAGGGATAAATTAAGAAATGAAGAAATTAGGAACAGAACCAAAATAGCGGATATCTTAGATCGCGTGGCAAGACTCAAGTGGCAATGGGCGATCGCAAGACACAACGCCATGAGATGGACCCCCTAAAATTTTGAGATGGAGACTTTGAGAGAATAAAAGAAGCATCAACAGACCTCAAAAAAGATGGTCTGACAACATAGCCACTTTGGGAGGAAGAAACTGGCTGCGAACAGCAACAGACCAAAAAATGGAAGGATACGGAAGGGCCTATATATCCAGCAGTAGAGGACAGAAACTTAAAGAAGATATCAATTCAGTAATCAACCTATGGGATTTGCCCCCTAATTAAATAATGATATTGAAACACAAAACCAAAAGATATACCTGTGTATTTTGGAAATAATGCCTCCATAATGGTCTGATTTTATCCTGGCCACCGACGTCCCAGACAGTGAAACTGATGTTCTTGTATTCTACTGTTTCAACATTAAATCCTGGAAAAAGAAAAAATACACATTAATGCTATTAACTTACAACAATAAAAATCCTTTCTTAGTCTATTTGCATAATTTTTATTCTGAAATGTGAAATTTATCAAATTGTTTGTTATTAGTCATACTTTATTAAAACTTGCCTTACCTTAATAAAGCTTAAAACAGTTTAGATAAGGTATATTTATTTAAAACCTAATTGGTTAGTAGATATAGCTTGTCTATTGTTTATCTAGCTATACTAAAATAACTCAATGAAAATAAAATGAAGAATGTTCTTGACCCATATGAAATTAATGCATGTTGACATAGTATGCAAAACTACACAAGCCTACGATCTCACTATAATCAGAATTCCAAAAATTGAGCACCTGATATCAAAATTATAATTCACGACAATTCAAAAATTCAATATGTAAAATGCAAATATATTTGACTCCAATTATAAACTATCTTCAAATAATTGCAAAATTTATTTTATGCAGTCGTAACTTGCCTTAAATTATTTGTAATATTTTGTTAACGCGTTAAACATGTTATTTCTAACGAATCCACTATTTTATCTGTGAATGTTACTAGCCTTATAGTAATGACTCCACAAATACTTCAATAATTACATTGAAGTAGATACTAGTAGGAATTTTATCTTCGCCAATAAATTTAAAATATACTATTCGAGTAATTGATAAGTTTTATTGATGGTAAAAATGGTGAGATAAAAAATATGACTGAATTTTTCACAGTTCAAAATACTTGTCATTTTATATTTTACTGTAAAGCGAGTCTGGGCCATGATAGTGGAAATAGAAGTTGGACAATGAAAGTAAGTACCGTAGGGGCTACTTGAACTTTGATGTGTTACTTGAGCCCAGTATAAAAAAGAGATTTAAATCTGTATTTGGTATATAATAATGAATGTATGGAGACAATAAGTGTTACCTGTCAGGGAAACAATGAATCATTATTGTAGACCAAATTCAGATCTAAATAAAAAAAATTGTACTGAGCTCAAGTAACACATCAAAGTTCAAGTGGCCCCGTTCTACGGTAAGTAAACACTTGCATATATTGAAACTCTTGGATCTTGGTTCTGACGTTGTTCAAATGACGAATGTAGAAATAACGCTTCTTATAAGGTTTACAATACATCTGATGGAGGTTTGGTTTGCGACCACAAGAAAAAAAAAACAAAAATAGCACTCCTTATATATACATTTACCCATAAAAAAAAAAATCCAAAAAGTAATGCAATTTTTTCAAATAAATAACTGACTTCACCCCTACTACTGATAAAAAATAAATAGCATCATAGTTTTCCATTCAAGTCCCACTACATATATCTGTAAACCTTATCTAAGCTGGCGCCTTCTAAAGGGTTCAGTATAAAGTTGCAATCATAATGAGAAATGTGTTAGTATATATATTGAACAATGCTAGGAAGCTTATCAGGCACTACATGACTATTTCTCTTGTGATAACAGTTCATTTTTTGTATACAGGGGAGCATTAAAAAAGCTCCATATTTTTTTGTAATCATAATTTCTAAATTAATTTTTATACTGAAATTAATAACACCTGAAATTCAACAAAAATTTAGAAAAAAAAACTAACCATATTATTGTTCTGTGATTTTTTACACATAGTATTTTTATTTGAATATAGTAAGAGTAATCGACGTTGTGGGTACGTAATTAATTAGAATATCGATCTGGATATCATAAAATAAAAAATGCTGTTGCGTCGATACAAAAGGACACGCCAATAATAGTTAAAGCACCGAAACACTTGTTGGACCATTATAAGAATCTGGAATATCTGTTTTTTATAATCTTGTAGTGATTTATCCCAAATACAAAACATCCCTGATAATACTCGAGTGATTTTTTTTCATTCTGATATTTTCATATCTACTAGGCGTGATCAAGTATTTCAAATACTGAAAAGTGGTCAGGTCAAGAGTGAGAATTATCGGCGGGTATGTATGAAGGGATGCGTGAATGTGGAAAAGGTAAAGGATGTGGCGATCTATTCTCTCTGCCTGTGCCTGCGGTGAAGTAGCGTGATACTTGGTTAAGATTTCCTTATTTAGAATTATTTATATGCATCTTGCAACAATGTTTTTCTTGTTCAATTCAATAGGCATTTCAGACATGATTGCAATGGTGATATCCCACAGTTCTCAGTCTGAAAGTAGACAACTCCCGCTTGTAACTCAAAATCTTGTCTGTAACCAGAGCTCTTTGTAACTACAGGTTACACTGTACTTAACATTCATAATACAAAAATATGATTCCCATATGCCTAGAATGTATAGACTGCTGTAATTGTAATTGTAATGTAATTCTTCACAGCAAATGGAATTACTAACCTTCACAGTGTAACATCTTTACCAACTTAATAATAACTCGACATTGAACAACGTTCTACAACACAATTTTTTATTTCTTTAGTTGGATGCCAAAATTGAATATTCACTACTTTAATGCACTCACAACACATTATTTATCTTTCTATGTATTGCTATGTTTTCTATGTTTTTTCATCAATCCCAATCCTAATTACACTCAGACAGTCTGCCGCCCGACCCTCAGTACACTGATACCAAGTAACCACAAACCCAATTCCAATCTGTACAAGGTTTTTTGGCGTCTCTCGCGCTCTACCAAAAGTAATCAAATAGAGCGCTTATAAGCGTCTCCCGCTCTCTAACAACAGTATGTAAAAGACGCTTTTAAGCGTTTCCTGCAAACAATGTGTTAACCATATAATATTCTTTGGAAAATTGGATTCCAATAAATAATATTGCGACCCCAGACAGTCTTAAAATCTTAATTGGTTGGATGCATTTATTATTTTATAGTAATTATACTTTCTTGTACTGTATGTTTCCAAAATAAAACAATATTTGGACTAATATACGAGAAACAGCGAAGAACACAATGATACGGCCCAAAATATATATAAAAAAAAAACAAACCAGGAGCATCTTAACTTTTGTCATATTTTAGCGTTACCATTCATGTTCTAACATTTTTTGTCCGCCTCCGTAGTGTAATGGTCAGCATGCTCGCCTACCGTTCTGGAGGTCCCGGGTTCGATTCCCAGGGGGGGTCAAATAAATATAAATGATTTTTTCACTGTAATATTTATTCAATATTTCCCTGGACTGGTACCTGAAGCGGAGGGCTGATCACCTTTCCTTCATGTGTAAACGATCAAGATAACACTGCGTTCATATGAAGCAGTGCCCTATGCACCATCGAGGTGTGGGTAAGGGGTTTCTAACATTATTTCACTAACTGCAATTAAGATTCTAAAGGTATACATAATTCTTATTGTCAATTTAATTAATACAAGTAGGTGGAGTAATGAAGATTAAATAATTTAATATGACAATATTTGAACATTTTCTGATGAAATCAAATTGCAAAAATGAGACAGTGTAGGCGATACACACATTTTTGCAAACCACATAAAATTGCTACAATGACTCACGTGTTGTGTAATAGTATCATGCCCTCAATGTCAAGACAACATTTACAAAGTGAAATGATTGAGCCTAAGTAACAAACATCAATATTACATTTATTTATTTCAAAATCAATTTAAATTACATATTGAGTATTAGGTGAACACCTTAGCCTTTCTAAAGGGAAACGAAGTGAACATTTTTAGCAAATCATGAATAATGCAATTATCTTTAAAAACCTATATCTGATTGTCATTGATCACTAATATATTTAAAAATAACCTATTAACTTGTGGTACATAGCTTAAATCTTGACTTAACTTTCGTATAGAACAATTGCAACAACAACAAAAAGCTTCTTTTAGTCTGGAAATAGACAGGCTACTCCGAGCTGTCTGCATTTTCCGCCGTAGTATGTTTTTTTTAAACCATTTAAAACAAATCAAGGCGCAACCCTTATAAGAACACTTTATATTGTGAAGACATTATAATATTACAAGTACAGTAAAACCTTGATATAAAAGACTTATTGGGGGGAGGGGGCAAAACATATGCCACAAATAAAACAGTTATAACCAGTGCAAAACTCACGAAATTATATAGAGGGAAAACATATCTCGTCCCTGTGCAACCAAAAATGTCCTAGCATGTAAGTTATGTTACATAAGCGAAATACTACAAAAATATTTTTTTAAAGTTCTGACAAACATGTCAAAACAAAAGGCCACAAAACGAATTGTATGAATACAAAAGTATATGTGATATAATGATTATGTATTACCTTTAGCTAGATTGAAAATTGAAATATATGTTGCACCGCATTGGCTAAAATACCACTCATGGTCATACCACTTTCTCTAATGATTGTTTAATTATTTAAATAATAATCATTAAATATTCAAATATAAAACAATGTTTATGGTATTACTAATATAACATAATAATATAAAAATTTAAATCATTTATGTGCATGATGATTCCAAATATTACTTCCAAAATACAAAAAAGTAAAAGATTCATAAAGATGTAAATTTAAAATATCATACTGAAATAAAGACCAAAATTCAAAATCGTTATTTCGATTATAAATATGAATTAATAAGATGCACTGTTGAACATTATGATATTCTGAGATGATTTGCTTAACTTTATCACACAAGCCAACCATTCAAGTATAGCCACATTCAAGTTTTATCGCCACTATTCGAAAATCCTATACTACTTATAAATTAGATAATACAATTTGACTGATGGTTTCGGCATTAACTTATTATAAGTCATTATTTTAAGTTAAGTAGATCTTAACACACTTTGGACGGGAAAGGTATTTTTACCGTCTGCGCCGGCCTCATTTCAAAGTCAGAATAGAAGGAATTACATATTTAACGTTTATATATGAATATTATGTACCAATCTCTTTGTTAGGATCTTGACTATAAGTCCATAATTATCAAATCCCGTCGCCAGCAGTCCGCATGCGTAAAAAACACCCGTCCGAAATATGTTAAGTACAACTTTCTTCTAACCCTTATCCGCACCAAATGGGCACTATAGAGGACTGCATCATTAAAAAGCAGTGTTATCTTGATCGTTAACACATGAAGGAAAGCTGATCAGCCCTCCGCTCCAGGTACCAGTCTAGGGTAATATTGAATAAATATTGAAAAGTGAAAAAATCACTTATACACAAAAAGAGTGAAAAAATCACTTATATTTATTTGACCCCCTCTTGGGAATGGAACCCGGGACTTCGAGTACGGTAGCCGAGCGTGCTGACCATTACACTACAGAGGTGAACAAAAAAGTACAACTTTACAGGTCATAATGTTTTATTTTTATTGAAAACAACTCAATTCTTGTAATACAAAATTAATTCCTTTAAAATTATTCCTAATTTTAAAATACACTGATAAAAAAAAAAAACTAGGAATGTATAGTGTTGGCCTCCCCAATGCCAGCAGCACTACCATTGTACTACAACCTGTCTCACAATAACAAAAAATATATACATTCAAACTTCAGTATTGGAAAACTAGGAAAGGAAAAAAATTATTAAACTTAAAAATTAAAAAACTATTAAATTATATCATATGGTAGGGACTGGCCGGGGCATTTCGTCGTAACGTAACATCGCCCGCGGCAAGCATCAGTGAGCATCCGAAACTATGGATGGAGCGCTCGGCTCGCTGTACTGACTATACAAATGCTCGCATTGTACCGTGTACGTTACAACAAAATGGCTCCGTCAGTCTCTACCAATAGATGTCTCATAGAAACAAAATGTTTGCCATTGTGCCAATATTTTGAACATCCATACCAATTAAAGCCCAATATCCGATAAATAGCAACTTAATTTTCTCTAAGCCCTGGCAACACTTGACGTGAATGAATTTTTTTCTTAAACTTTTTTGTATTGAAAAATTAGTTTTTCTTATAAATAAATAAATGGTTTCGAAAAGAAAAGAGTTATTGAAAGGTAAGAGTAATATTTAACATCCAAGTATGCATTCACGACCAAGTTCTTTCTTATCGACATTCTTTACAAATTATGTACACCAGGAGACGCCTAAGTATTATATAAATTGTTACATCCCTTTTGACCAGTGTATTTAAATTAACAATATGTTAATTATGTTAAAATCTTTTTTACACAATACTGGATTTATCCCTTGTAGGATTTTTAACACAATGTGATAATGATTAAAATATTTTAATAGATATATAAATAATGTAGAGAAAACAATTACTAAGAATATTATTCTTAGTAATTGTTTTTCTCTTGCACAATATTACATCAGAAATAAGATTTGTAGAAGTAATTTTTTTATTTTTTAAAAACTGATGTGTCATTTCTGGTATAAGGCATCATTAGAAAGTTACGCATACATTTACGTTACTCATTATTGTTTACCAAAGAGTAAAATATTTAACATTTATGGTAATCATACAAGCAAAAACACTTATCAAAGAACAAAATTCAAAGAGTATTCTCGTCATAAATTGATTAAAAATATTACTACAAAAAAAAATACGGCATACATTATTGAACAAGCGTCTTTTTAATGTGTGAACACTTTACCACGTTAGTAAAAAGCTAATGACTTGTCAAAACATATAAATGCCTCAAGTCAGTCTAATTCTATTAATGTTATTATCTCATCAAATATCTCAAAATTTATTAAAATAATAGGGTACTCACCAATAGTGGGTATCGTTGTTACAATTTCTCCTAATTTAAGTTTGTATAGGATTGTGGTTTTACCAGCCGCATCGAGTCCGACCATCAATATCCTCATCTCTCTTTTGCCAAACAGGCCTTTAAACAAATTCGCAAACATATTCCCCATGATGTCTGTTTTTGTGTCACCTAGAATGACAAATGCATGGTTATATTTAACACCACTGACATGGCACTTTTGATTGACTGATTATTACAAAATTAACGAACGAGCGTTTAGAAAATCCCACAAGTATGCGATCTCGGCTAGTGAAATAATTCGAAGCTACTAGAACCACCTTTAGTCATAAATAATAAAATAAAATACAATATCGCTACGCAATATTACGATTTCGAGGAATGTCCAAATGATTCATACGGTGACCGACCGCACAATATCGATTTGAATAGAAATCAGGTACACGTCATTATTTGTCAAAATATCACTGTTAACACTTTAGTAAATATATCCGACCGTTTTTGGGGAATTTCGATATTGTCCGTACAATAAATCCACGTCAAAAATTATAACAAAAGATACGCCGACACAACTAGTTTGTCACAGCGGCGGTCGCCACCCCAGCCAAACATGATCAACAAAATCGCTACAAATAACGAAACACTGAATTTAAGAGTACAATTTTATAATCTATTGTGAAAGGATCGAGGCATTTCGCTATTTTTTACTTACGTTTTATGAAACTATTGACTATAAATCGTAAAAAACGCTAACACATAGACCAAATCTCACTACGATCGGCCGTATGTCAAAATGGCGGACGTGGAAGAGGATTCGTGCTTCTGCCACGTAGCGGGGAAGGAAAATAAATTTGATTGGTCGAGATAGACCACGTGCCCCATTAGTTCCGCGATACTAGCGCCAAGCTCAATTTTGAAAATAATTTATTGCAAAACATAATAAAGCTGTAATTAAATAGTGCTTTTTTATTATTATATGACATTGCAATAACAATTTTAAACGTTTATGAACAGAGATTTCTATCGTTATTCTGTTGTATATTGAGAGCCTTAAATATATTTTGCTTGATCAATATATTTTGCTCGAAATAAAGAACTAATTCTAAATATTAATTTAATATCACCCTAAAACGTATGTATGGAGTGTGCTATTGCATGGCTGCTAGACATGGTGCCTATCTGAAAATGATAAGAATAGGCTGAATGCGTTCGAGATGTGGACTTATAGAAGAATGCTCGGGATATCCTGGAAAGACCACATCTCCAACGACGAGGTGCTACGATTGATCGAGGAAGGAGAGCACCTGCTCGTGACTATCTCCAAGAGACGCGCCGAATGGATCGGTCAAGGGTTGAGACAGGAGGGTTTCCTGCACATGATAATAGACGGGACGATCGAGGGAATAAATGCCAGAGGACGCCCACGCCGCGAATACCTAAGCGACTTATACGAGGACATGGGCTGCTCGACATATAAGGAGCTGAAGAGGGTTTCGGAAAATATACTGGAATGACGAAGTAGATGTTATCTGTTGCTGCAGGCCGATCCGCAGGATTGAGACCAGAGAGAGAGAGATCACCCTAAACTAGTACTGTACCTGAAGCCCAGTATTAATTACCTTGCCTTTGTGTTATAAACGATGAACGACACTCTGAGTCAATACTGTATAGTGTTCAATGCACCATTGGGTGCAGATATTAATAATATTAAAAAAAAACTACCTACTAAGACCAATTTTTCAATTAGTTCAAAGTATTTATCTACATTACAGTACCTAAATTGCACAAACTTTTACGAGTACGGTTCTACTCTTCTTCCTACTTACTATTCCTTCTTCATTTTATAAAAAAAACAGCAATATCTTTTGTTCCAATCCTCTGCGCTTTTGTTTTCTAGACAGAATTTACAGACACAACATAAATCCGACGCGGCACTAAATGCACACAATGGGTGCAGATACGGGTAAAGTAATAATAATCGAAATAAAATAAAATTGTTAAAAACTACCGATATCAATTGATTGATTAAACCATATCCGCTTCCTAGGGGAAGCATATGGAGTCCATAAAGTGTCTCCAGGCTTTTCTGTCGGCTGCCAGCTCCCTTGCATCCTTCCAAGTCAAATCCGCGTCCCGAAGTTCTGACGAGAACTGCCGATGAATTATCAGCGACGCGAACCTGTCGCCTTGTAAAAGAGGCAAGCTTGATTAAGGCTCTCAAGGAGGCATGCGGAGTACATGGCCAAGTCAACTGAATCACCTAATCGCGAAAAAGGTAGGTACTTATTAATCGCCTAATAATTTCTGATGTTTGTGGGGATATTTAGAGTGCATTGACGGCAACACTGAAACATTTTATTAGGTAGTTAAAAATAAGACGTCACTCGACAATTAGACACTGGCTAGACGCTATTGCGGCGTAAAAACCATTTTGAAAAAGAAGAAGAATGACTTCCTCAAATGCACGTGCGTCATGTGGTTTTGACAGCTGTCACTTTCGCTGACCGCGGCGATGCTCGCGAAGTTTCCTTGCATATATTAAGTTAATTTGTTTGTTACTTCGCTTCTTGCTATGTAAACATTATTATATTTATGCTGGATTGAAGTATTTCAATAATAAAATCAATTCACAACATGTATTCTTCATTTCTTAATAAGGATGTGGAGGACCTCGTTTGCTCGGCTATGTTTTTGACAAAAGATGTATGATTTTTATTGCGTT
The DNA here is from genome assembly GCF_059751285.1 of Brachycentrus maculatus. Lineage (NCBI taxonomy): Eukaryota > Metazoa > Arthropoda > Insecta > Trichoptera > Brachycentridae > Brachycentrus > Brachycentrus maculatus. The sequence continues at coordinate 394,543 of NW_028280786.1, forward strand.
ATCAAAATAAAATGTGATAGTATGGTTATATATATTTTAAATGATATTTTTTCACCTTTAGAAATTAAAGATTCAAGAGTATTTATCGTGGCTCCAAGGAACACCAACGGTTACATCTTATCGAGTAAATGTTCTGTGTTCGGATATTGATAATTTGATTGAAAAAATTCAGAAGCACTTAGAAAAGGTAAACAAAAAACATTTTATAATTTATATTGATTATACATACAATTTACTCAATATTGAACCCATTGGAAAATTACATTGATTTCTATGCGAGATCCATTTATTTCTACTAAATTCTATATACTACTATTACTACTACTACCATCACGCCGTTTCACTGCAGGGATAGGCAGAGAGGATGGAACGCCACACTCTTCTGTCCTGACATACACTCCTCGCTTCCTTCACATCCATACATCTAGTCATACATGCCCTCCGATTACGCTGACTTTTGACACCACCAGATGTTAGGCTCTGATTGATCTGATCGTGCCAAGTTTTTTTCTCTGTTCTGCCGCTCACATTCGCCACATATGTTTTCTTAGTCATTCTCTCGTTATCCATTTGCTCCACATGTCCATACAACCTGAAAGAACTCTTCATTATCTTTTCAATTATCCCTTATTGAGCCTTACATTCCTTTCTTATATTGTATATCTTATTCTATATATCGCTCACTCCTTTCAAGAACGTCATAAATCAAAAAACTTGATTTTGCAAGAGAATGATTATAAAGTTTAAAAATATAATGTAATGTATTAAAAATAAATATCAAGCCACTTATTGAACTTTTTACTGTGCAACAGATCTTTGTAGGTTAAACCTGAAGGTTTTTTCTCCATTTGAAAAATATTTAGTATATAAAAATAATTAAACAATACCTTTTCTTCAAAATGCAAAGACAACATTTTCTGCCCTGTAGCGGGTAAATATTAAGTTAAAAATATGTCTCTTTTGCTGGGATATAGTACATTTTCTAAGCATTCCGAAAACATGCACAAATAAAAATTTACGATATTTGATTTATGACGTTCTTGAAAGGAGTGAGCGATATATTTTCTTCATAAGGTTTAAGCAAACATTACAATCCAAGGAAGATATTGTTAGTATTGAAATTTTCAGCAAAAAGTTCAATATGGTTGGAAAGTTGTACCTCGGGTATACAAGCACTTTCCCGATACCATTGGAATAGAACCATGGCTCAGAGATAATGATCTAAATACAGGATTTGATGAGAATTTTCCAAATGTGATTGTTGATGCTTTGTGCGGCGCTGCAGTCCTCCGTGGTTCTAACGTCTTCGCACCAGCAGTCATGGGTCTTCCACCAGGTAACATAACTAACATTTTTATACCTTTTCTATAAAATCACCATCGTAGCTTATTCCTCCAAAATATTATGACTGATCCATATCTCCTCGCTTTATGAATTAACACATTGTTTGCGGGAAACGATTAAAAGCGTCTTACATACTGTGTGTAGAGTGGGAGATGCCAAAAAATATTGCACAGATCGGGATTGGGTTTGCGGTTACTTGTGATTAGTAAACTGAGGGTCGGGCGGCAGACTGAGTATAATTAGGGCTGGGATTTGATGAAAAACTGCCTGACAACAATGTGTTAATGAAAAATATAGTAGAAACAGGGAATAATAAGTACTGTAGGACTTTCTCCAAATGTTGTTGTCTTTAGCAATGTTCTCCAAATAAAGATTTTTTATCTAGTGGACATTCTTTGTGTATTTTGCCCTCTGATTATTATTTAAATATTTTTTCAAGATTTATCACATAATTAACTAAATTTTACCTAATAGCACAAATAAAAAAAAATCCACCTCCGTAGTGTAATGGTCAGAACGCTCGGCTAACATACTGGAGGTCCTGGGTTCGATTCCCAGAGAGGGTCAAATAAATGTAAGTTATTTTTTCACTCTAATATTTATTGAATATTACCCTGGACTGGTACCTGATGCAGAGGGCTGATCACCTTTCCTTCATGTTTTAACAATCAAGATAACACTGGATTTATATGATGCAGTGCCCTATGCACCATCGGGTGCAGATAAGGGTTCGCGTTCGAAAAAAATGTTTTTCAATTTTTGCCTTCTTTGTACAGCTTCTTGTAAATAGGAGAACACTATTCGCAAAAGTTGTGCATTCTTTTTGTTTGAACATACTTGCAGCAATTTTCTAAAATATTCTGACATCAATGTTCAATTTGTATTGCAAACGTTAGTTTAAATATGTTATGACAAAACAGACAAGGTTTTACATAAATGTTAAACTTAGAATCATTGTTAGATTTTATATTAAGTTCCTCAATATGTCGTTCTGCGATATAAATAAATAATATAATTATTTAAAAAATCTGAACAATCAATATTTTTATGCTGATTTAGCAACCTTTAAATATGGAACTTTAACAACTATAGTTGCATTGAATACTTGGACTAACATATTAGAGTGTTTTTGCTTAGATTTTTCACTCAAACATTTCAAGAATTATAGTACCAAACTTGAAATAAAATGATCAAAATATCTTGAAATATATAAAATACAAAAATCATTAAAACATTCCCATATCAATCTGTGTTTCAGATATAAGCATCAATGATAATGTGAATATTTTTGCTGATGTTTCTGGTGGATGTAAACAAGGACTTAAGTCTAAATATACAAATGGAATCAAAATATTTGTTGGTAGGGGAAAATTAAAAATGTTGAGGCAACAACTTTATGGTGAAAATATTAAACCAAGGTATGTTTAGATAAAATGATTCGTGAAATCTCTGTCTCTGTATTTTAATGCTCTGTACCGAAATTTGTATGCACATGTATTTGCCTGGTAAATGTTTGAAGAGAGTACGCAAGTACCATTTTGATGTTCGATTTTCCCACACCAACCAGATGCATAATTTCTATCTCAATGCACATATAAGTATACTGCCCACTTTTTAATATGTGTTTTTTGTACTTAAATTCATTTAGTGCAATCAGTATTTTTCAATAATCATAAAAGTAGTTTCCTGAATGTTTTTTGCAGATACTTTGTGGCACATTTTATGAACTTTATAAAATAAAACAACTTTGTTTTTAACCACTTTTTTATTAATACATTTTTTTCTCTAACCGGTTTTGACAAGAACCTTGTCATTATCAGGGTTAAAATAGGGTTAAATATAAGTAGTCTATGTATATATGATTTGAAATATTTGATTTAAAATGCCAAATTAATGTTAAATATAAGTAGTCCATGTATATATGATTTGAAATATTTGATTTAAAATACCAAATTAATGGCAACTGTATTTTTTTTAATTGAACAAATCACTCTCCCACTTCTAGACTGAAAATAGCAACAATTTTTTAAAAATCTAAAATAAAATAAAAACCACAACTGAAATACCATTGTAAAAGTTCAAGTTAGAGGTAAAAAGATGTCAAATAAATGACACCCCGACTAATATTTTTATTTTGTTTCAATGTTTGCACCTATTTCAAGGGATGGCCATTGAACAATTGTTATGAAGTGCATAACTACCTATACCTGTTTATTTTTTTTACCTTGTTCTTATTTTTATGTTTAAATGATAATCTTTTTTTATCAATAATAATCTAATGTTTTTTTGTTTTAATCTTTTATCCATATTTGTTTTTTTTAAAAGGGGTATTGCTGTTGAAACTATCATGCCAGCATCCAGGATACCAGTAATTCAGCATGGTGTTCTTCCTGTAGGGAGTTGCTTGCTACAGAATCTTCCCTCCATCATCTGCAGCAAAGTACTCAATCCTCAATCGGGAGAAGTCATCTTAGACATGTGCTCTGCTCCTGGCAATAAGACAACACACCTTGCCGAGATGATGAGAAATAAAGTAAACTTCCTTCATTTGCTGATTAAAATTTAAAAAAAATTACCAATCCAAAAAAATTATAAAAATGAAATACAGTAGAACCTCAATTATCTGGACTAATTGGGATGAAGGTAGTCTAGATAAGAAAAAATCTGGATAATGGATAAAAATCATAATTAACAAGAAAAGACAATACAGCATTAGTCATTTTTATTAATCTAGATTTACAAGTAGCTTCAATATTTAATTACTTAAAAAAAACACTTATGAATTCCTGCTTCAAGCCAGATGTTCTTTTTGAAGCTCAGATCGATAATACTTTTAAGACTCATCTTGTCTCTTAAACCACTTTAAGGTGACATTTCAGTTTGAAATGTCGCCATAAATTGCCACAAAGCGACATTTTCACTTAAGTCCAGATAGGAGTCAAAGAAGTAGTATGTTTTCTAAATAATTTGAATATTTAAAAAAAAAATAATAATGTATGGTAATATGTATAACACTCCTTATCATTCATAGTTCACTTTGCGTTATTACGCAAAGACTCTACTTCACAGCCTCTACAGTCTATAGTTGACCTGACGAGGGAATGGTTATTCTGAAACCGGTAGTCTTGAAGTAGATACAGTTTTTGAGTGGTATAATTGATAGGGAGTGTTAGAATTAAAAGTGTCTAAAAATCATTGGAATATTATTTACGAAATCGACATTTCAATTACTAGTCTTCAAACATTGTATGTGATTTATAAAAATTTTATACTGTGTATACTTTTTTTTATTCTAGGGGATTATTATAGCTGTCGACAAAATCGCTGATAAAATAAAAACCATCCAAAGAAGGTGTCAAGAATCCTCAATAACTTGTGTGCACGCCTTTGCATATGATTCCACAAAGTCTGCCTTAGAAGACAATACACAGAAAAATGTACTCGATGGACCTCCATTCTCTCCAGAGTCATTCGATCGAGTCCTTTTAGATGTTCCTTGCAGCGCATTGGGACAGAGACCTCTACTTAGGAATAAAATTACTGTTAAAATGATACAGTCGTATGTTCCTTTGCAAAGAAAACTATTTCATGCAGTGAGTATACTTTTCTGGTAGATTTCTAAATCTGGAGATCCTCACCAAAAAGTTACATTTCCAATATTGCACAAAAAATCCTTTAAATGCAGATCTGTTCTGTTTACTGTATTCTATCAAAATCTTAATTAAAGTTGCGACAAAACGTGACCAATCCTGTGTTAAACAAATATGAAATCATTAAATTGCACCAAAACGTAACCATTTTACAAGCTAGAATTCCTGATGACTTAAAATTGTTAAAATTGGAAATGTAACGTTTTGGTGAGGACCTCCACAAATATTCACAGTTGTATGTTTAAAATTTATATGTTTTTCAACAGTTAAGAAGTTTTGCAAAGTATTGTGTTACAATATAGGTAATTTGTTTATGTAGTATTGCCATTTTACATTTTAAAAATGCAAAAATTTGCAGGCAGTAAAAGTACTAAAAACGGGAGGCACACTGTTATACAGTACATGTACCACAACTAAGGATGAGTGTGAAGGTATGGTGGCATGGGCACTGTCTACGTTCCCTTCCCTGACCCTACTCCCGGCTATTCCGCTGCATGGTGGACCTGGTCATGCAGACTGGGGCCTGGATGATGAACAAAGGTTTGTTCTTTTAATTTATCAAGACAAATCTCCAGATTATTCAATGCTTCTTTAAAGGTTTGAGACAATCCAATTGTTATTGCAGTTAAAAATATTCACATTAAAAAAAATAATCATGTACTACTTATTGACCTCTTGGAAAGTAAGGACCTTACCGTCCAAACAAAATACATAGTCCCAAAGCAGTATGGAAAATAATGTTACATTGCTCAAGGGTTGTAACATTTATAATTTTATTTTAATTTTTAATGTGATTGTGATATTTCTCTACTTCTTGAAGTTTATGCATAATTACATATGTAGTTTTCTGTAAAACTGACTTCACAATATTTTTTTGTTGATAAAACACATATTGTTTTGGCAATATCAGTAGTTGAACAACTACTAAAACCACTACAATTGCTTTTATGCATTGTCCCAATTACATTTTTATTAACATTATTTATTAATTATTGGTTATACTAAAAAAAATCACTCTGATACTTTAATTCACAAGAACTCACTTGCTGACAGGTTGACCATGTAAAGTTTTTCACAATTTGTTTTGAATTTATTTAAAAAATATTTTATTTATTGCTTTTATTTCAGACTCATGGTTCAACGATTTGGTCCAGAAAACGATCCCTTAAGAATAGCTGATCCAGTATACCGTGATACTATAGGATTTTTTATTGCCCTATTCTCAAAAAAATAATCCATATTTTAAACATAAATATTCTTAAATGATATAAAAATTTTATACATTAAATGTTCAGTCACGATAATGGTATTTTACTATCAATTTCTTAAATAGGCGTGCTAATAATACAGCCCTTGTCTGCCCTTACACCCCCATTTGTCTCTGGACCTGCTACCGCCTGCATGGAAGACTCTAGCATCCACTGGGGAGCAGCACCGTCTTCATTGGGATCCTGCGATCTAGACCAGGAATCTTAAGGAATTTGTGTGGCTCTTTCTTTGTCAAATTCAAAATGACATTTTTACAGAAGTTTTGATTATTATAAAAAAAAATATTCTGTTCTTATTGAGTTTTGGTTCGGTTGGATGAGAAGGTGTGGTGCTATTTAAGCACATATGACCCTTCATAAAACCATTCTCTTATTAAAAATGTTAGCATTGAAAATAAATAACCTTTGAAAAACCATGTTAATCTGCATTAGCCAGTGTTATGCATAACTGTACCATGGGTAATATATTAAATAGATTTGTTATGTAAGTTTAATCCTCCATATTTTTTGCTTTTATCTCTATACCCATCTTTTCCTGGTGATTTCCTGTTTGTCATATTTGAAAGTGTATGTAACTATATTATTATTATGTTTTGATTTTATTATGAGAACTTCTTCCGATCCAATATTTATGGTTTTCAGGGATGATTGACAATTATTCTCTTCAAATTATCCTAGATTCTACACGATCATATTGTGGGTATACTGGCAAAAAGGTTAACTCTAAAATCGCTGTTTGAATAATCCCTGCTATTTAAAGCTTTTAGCCTGAATAAAATACCCGCTATTAAACTTAAAGTTGAATTTACTTTTAAAACAATATAAATATGACATTTCAAACTACTTAGTATGTATATTTGCTAGTTTATAGAATTTTTAAAACTTAATCATACTGCGTTAACGTTTTTTGCCAGTACACCAACAATATACATATTTGTTTCTAAATAGGAAATAGGGTAAATAATACACTTGTTACTCATTATTAATATTAATTATTAAAATAATGATACAAATTTAAATCTAAACATATTAACAGTACAAAAAAATATAAACAATTATTGTGAAATATAAGTTATCCATCCTTATTTATTCTTTCGACATAAAACCCTAAACACAAATATTTTACTGATTCACATATACGAACCATATTATATTGCTATCTATTTTGTACAAAAAACATTCCGTGCGAACAATATTGCGTGTAACTAGATTTTAAATTTGTATATATAAACTGTACTTTTATTAAAAAAATTATATTCACTTTTACAAAATATTAAAATAAAAAATATTTACAAAACAAAATATGTTGAAAAATTTAAACTCAAGATCAGAAAGCCACGGTTAATATAAAAATATGACGAGCTGCGATTTTGTAGAATAGTGAGAAAATTTGCTTGATACAAAATCAGAAAAATATTTATGAAACATAAAGTTAGTATGTATGTATTAAAAAATGTATTATAGGTGTCAACTGAGACTAAAGCATTTTTTTTTTTTACAATAAATGCATATTGAAGTCGGAGCATCCCAGGGCTTACGGTTGTACAAGGTTGTACCAGGTTGTGCCAGGTTGGCACAGGCTACCTTTATTAATATACTGCAACACTCACCATTCTGCGCATTACTGAACATCCATATTATAATAATAATAATTTTGGATAATTTGTACTACCCCATTTTCATAAAATACTACCTCAAGGGCTCTTTGTTGTGATTTAATTGAGAAAAAGAAGATTGTGGAAATGATTTAGCAAACACATGCATTTTTGTTTTTTTTTCTTCTAAAGATCATATCAAAATCGTAATTGAGTTTTCCCTCTGTACTGAGATCACTTCAACACAAGAATGTTCAATTACATTTCATTTTAATAGTAATTAATACCATAAAACAGCCTTAAGTGTGAATGTAGGGAGAAAATAAATTACTCTTAAAATCACCTAAAAATATGTCAATTGAGTTGAATACATTATGAATGTACCCATGGTTGGTATGTGTATGCAAACTGCTGATATGTGAAAAGGCCTATGTACAGTTGGCATGTATACACTGCCGGACGAGGCCAATTTGGCATTATATACGCATAAGGTCGAACAAGGCCCATATGCAGTAGACGTGAGGGTTTAGTCACTACACTGTTTATATGATTGTCAATTGAAAATTGCTTGAAGATTTTTCTAGTGACATCTCACAAATTCCTTCATAAAACAATACTTAAAAATTCAATGTCCATTAGACTCCAGTGATGCATGTGGAGTGTGAAATGTCCCTTTATTTCTCATGTGACTTAATTTGTTTTGAAAAAATTAAGTATTAGGTCATAATTCATGACGGTTTTGGTGTTTTAGGTTTGAGCAATATAGAATAAGACATAGAGTTTCGAATTTTAAGTTCTACAACGGACACAGTGATATAATGTGGCGCAGGCTGAGAGGTGTGTTTTTTGTATGGTGCGATATTATTTATCACACAGGAAATAAACTAAATAATAATTGATTTAGTATATCAAAAAAACTTCAGATACTAGTTGACACATTTAACTTTACCGTATTATATTTACGATTCCTTGAAAACAACCCCACAAAGGTTCTGCATGCTAATATTTGCATAATAATATTTCATTATTTTTAGGCTGTCATGAATTTTATTCTCACACATTTTTATTTTTGACATCTGTATATATAAAGTAAACAATCCACAACATCAAATATTGAAGGGGAAACAAATGAACCATTTTTTAAGATGTATTGAGTTTTCAGGAAACAAAAATAATATATTTTGTATATTAAAAGCATTGATAACTTTGTGGTATGGTAATAAAACACTCTCCTTACCATCCACTTTTTTTAAAGTGTTATTACACCAAGTGCACAATAGATGGTAAGGAGAGTGTTTCAACAAAAATAATGTTATGTTTAATTTCATTCAGATTTTGGATTTACAATTATTTACCTAGTACATACAAATTTCATGTCTCAAATTATGATTTGGTATATTATATACATTTAAAAACCATTTTTTATTTGTTAAAAATATAAGAAGTAACTTATATTATTAAAATAGTATTTATGTTATTAAAACTTACGCCTAACACAAAACTAATGAGAGAGGAAAAACTATATTTGGATACATCATATACCAACGATGTTTCTGCTGCTACAATATAACTCAAAACTTACCCCATAATCAGCCTTAGCCCTCTAGAAAAGCGGTTCTTAACCTGGGTTTGATCGAACCCTAGGGGTTCGGTGAGTCAGTCTCCCGGGTTCGGCGGAGGTCAAAACACACACCTGACTTATAGTACGATATGAAAAATTATACGATGTACGATATATTCATTTATCCAATAGATCTAGTATATTATTTGAAAGGAATATATCGTAGTCATACAGGAGAAAGTGACCAAGTGCATTTTTTTAACAAAAACGTGATTATTGACTATTTGCCCTGAAAAAATACCAAATGGATTTTAAACTTGGAAGTATAATGTATTGACTTGTTAAAAATGACTAACTGCATTGATGTTTATTTCCTTGCCAAGAAAAAGTGGTTTAAATGGCCCTCCTAAATATTTCACGTTTTGTTAGTTAGTCACTTTCTCCTGTACGACTAAGATATTAATCTAGCAATAAAAATAATACAAGAACGCTACAACAATGCACATACTCCGCATCTTACCTACATTTTTTTACTGGGATGGGACTTCATATAAGTCATAACAAATGTACTAGATCTATTGTCATAATGTGTCGTCATTGCAAAATGTGATTTCCAAAATCGGGGAATCGCATAGAATAGAGAAGTGATAATTTACTGGCAACATTGATTGCCGCCCAATAGTCGAATTGTAACTGTTGTGATTGTACATTGTGTGATACCTTTCTTAATATTTGAATCCCTTCATACTATCTCAAGCAAAAAATAATGAATTTTCCAATTAACCTGTTAACCGAGCGGGACGCATAAATACGTCAAATGTAAACAATATCGGGTACGGGTAAAACAAATGAATAGGTCCTTGAAATATATGTATTTTATATTATATATATGGACATATATTTTTCGAACAACAAAGGTATTAGTCATCCATTCATGTCTCGACATGAATTTAAGACACGGAGTGAATCAGTATTCGCGTTACAAGTTGCGTAATTGGACAGCGGACCGCCCGGTTAACAGGTTAAGGGTTCAATGAACACGCATAAGAAACTGGTGGGTTTTGTTGCCTCCAACACACGGGTAAGAACCACTGCTCTAGAATATAAATTTATTTATTATTTATTATGTACAGGTTTTTTTAAAGATATCACTGGTAAATAATGTTTATGCTGAATTACACAATGTTGTTATACATCAATCTATATTTAGTGTTTTTTTCTAAATACGCCATCCTAGAAAGGATTAGGGAGAATGTTCAATAAATATAATTTGCCGGATGTAGCCGTTCACTCTTGGGCCTTATCTCCGTCTGTTATGGACAGGTACTGCTCATTGTCCAATTCTGTCATTGTTAAACTGCCATCGGGAAGGAGGAGAACCACTTTTCTGGTGCCACCTAGAAACAGATAATTTTGTTCACTTGAAAATGCTTAAAAATGGCTTGCTTAACCTTAGATTACGGGACATTCATAAAATTTATAACGGACATCCAATCTGTGGGGAGCACTGAGGCAGCACATGTAAAGAATATAGGGAGAACTAGTATGTTTTTTACCGAAGGCAAAATAAAGGAATGACTAAATGATCGAGAGTTAATACCTTGAAAATTGTAAAATAGTTTTTACATAAAATTATTTTCTTTCTGTATGCCATATTGGTTAACTGATCAAGAGTGTAAATTAAATTGAAATCTGTGATTAAATTTAATAAGATTGTGCAAACAAATATATTTTTTAGTTTTATTTTTTTATGATCATCTCTCTCATTTTTAAACGCTAATGGAAGACAATAACATGGCATTGGGCCCGCAATTGCAAGCCTGTAAGATAACTTCACCCATCATGCAGCAGTTATGCATTTTTGCTGGGGTGAAATGCTTATGAGTTCATTCAACTTGTTGCATTTTTTGAGAAGTTGAGAGTTCACATTTGGTATATTACGCATACCTGGTGAGGGGGGGTCAGCTTGCACGAGTTGAGCGATGACCTGCGTGGAGTCTTCTCCGTCTCCGTCCACTTGCAGGGCGACCTGTCCCAGGGCTTCCGTCAGGGTGTCGCCACCACCGCCCTAAAACATTGCAACATAACATTAACCTTTAGCCGCCCAGTGGTCCTTTACGAGACCGCGGATTTGCGTCGTTCAATGCCCACCAATCCCTATAAGGGCCAGCGCCCTATGCTGCATTGGGTGCAGATAAGAGTTTTTTTTTTGTGAGGTCAAAGGATCTTGCATCTCTTATGTCGCTGCGACTATATTAAGTCTATTGTGAACTCCCTCTGCAATCACAGCTCACTCCCAAGACCTACGTGTGTCATGTAACTCACGACCTGTCTTGATGGTAGGAGCTTCACCTTCTCGGAGTCTAGTAGTGGTCCTCCAAGGATGTAACTTTGTTTGCGAGCGAGTGCGTCACAATTATACAGAATGTGGATTGGCGTTTCGTTATCCTCCATACAAAATCTGCATACAATCCCGATATGGACCAGCACCTTATGCTGCATTGGGTGCAGATAAGGGTTGGGAGAAGAAGAAACTCAGCTCATCTCGGCATCATTCTAATAAATATGAATTCTATTCTTATTTAGTAAACGCCGATTCAATAAATAAATTTAAAAAATACATACGTGTTCAGGCATGAGTTGTGCCAACTGCGCCGAGTCAATGGTGAGGACTTCCTCTCCGTCCTGCTGCGCCACGTAGATGCACTGCCCCCCTCCCGAGCCCGCCTCACCCTCCTCTTCCTCATCACCACCGTCTGGTCCCTCTGCGGCCACCAGCAGGGTCTGGCCCTCCTCGTTCTTACCAGCAACCTGAATAATATTTACATATATATAGCCAGAACACTGACATCTCTCACTAACAAAAATCATCGAGCAAGCACATCAGCTATTGGCAGACTATTAGACACCAAACGTCCCAATACAAATTTTGGTAATAGGGCCTTCGCTGTTGCAGTACCTGAGGTGTGAGATAACTTACCCACTAATCTGAAATCTATTAAAAATTCTGCCGAGTTTCGATCAATACTTAATACCTACATTTTTCAGATTTTTTATCCATAACAAACAGATTAAATCTAAATTTTCACTTTCACTTTTACCCGTAGACATTGATTTCTTTGCGTAATTATCTATAATATATGAAAATATCTAATCATAAGAACGGACAACTGCAAAAATATAAAATAAAAAAAATTGTCAAGCGCCATTGAGGCTATTTCTCACAAAAACGGCGCTATTTAAATTGGCAATATTCTCGCAAAACGTCTACTTTTTGAGGCTTTTCTGCAGGTAGGATAGTAAGGATAGGGAAGGTAAATGTGAAAAATGCTTCACAAACACCCAGACTAATTTAAAATAAATCTTGAATTTATTTTGCAATTGGTGGGAATCGAACCCGCAACGCCAATTTCGCAGTCGAGCATCTACCAACTTCACCACGGCGCCTACCTTTTTATTTATTATTAATACATATTTTTTTAAACGATGGAGAAAACATTTGATCATAGCAATATTTATCAACGAGAATATTATTTTGTTGTGTATAGGGCGTAATTTAAGAAACAATTTCAGTACGTCATTCATAGTATAATGTAGAAATAAATACCTGGTATAAAACTCCATCAGCTCCTTGGATCATGATGGGCTCGTTAGAGGACAACGGATCCATGTCATCACCAGTGAATAGTCTCTTCACTACCTTGGTATCCATGCCGTCTTGCTGAAAATGTCCAAAAGTGCATTCCTTATTATTTACAAGCACACACAAATTATTTTTATATATTTAAGCTGATGCGATTCCTAAGAATTGGTATACATATTTGTATTTACATTATTAGCATTTCAATATTATGAAAGTATAACAATTGCATTTTTTACAATCGTCATGCTTTTACAATTGAAAAATGCTTGCTTGACTATTTAAATTTTAAAAATAACATTTTACGGTATTTGCAAATCTGCAGTATAAAATGACTTAAAAACAATAAAAAATAAGGTATGTATTATATTTTTTACTATCATAAGAATTTATGACAAATTATGTGTTTAATTTCTTATTTTAAACAATTCTTTTCTTCAGAGTTAATATATTTTTATTACAATAAAAGATATGTAAATTAGAAATCATTTAGATAATACATGTAAATAATAATTAAATAGTATTTCTTTAAATTAAATATATGGTTTTAAAAAAAAATGAGCTATTACAAGGAAAGGAGTTAAAAAAAACTAATAAAAAAAAATTCTATACATTTTCTAAAGAAAAGTCAAATTCCAATATACATTTTTTTTAATCGCGCACGAAAACACAACCAACCTCTTGCATGATCATCCGCATTCTGAAATTAAATTCCGCAAATTCCATCTTAAGCTACAGAATTTGTGGGTTAAAATTTGGGTACCGCGCTTTAATAGACCATAAGCCGAAAATATCATAGCTGTGACTGCGGGTAATAAAAATTTAAGAATTCAACTAAAAATTTCTTAGTTGATCTGCCTCTCTCATTATATGGTGTTCTTGATTAAAATAAATACAAAACAAAGGTCATATTATTTTTTGACGTCTCAACATAATGAAGAATATGGAAGTCTGGGCATTTACGGGGTTTGTCACAATCTGGTTTAACATTCACCAATTCTACCCACGATTGACGACCACACTACTCAAATTCGTGAAAGCTCTAATAAAAGGCTTCTTTCATCACACAATAGATGTCTCTAAAGAAGTTCTAGTGATTCAAGCACAATGTTTCGAAATTATATATAGAGCTTCCAAGAATTTGAGTAGTGTGGTTGTCAATTGTGGGTAAAGTGAACACTTAAACCAGCTTGTGACGGTCGTAAGCTGCGTAAATGCCCAGACTTCCATAATCTCCTTCATCTATGTTGAGATGTCAAAAAATATGAAAAGTAACTAATTGTGTCCGGTTATGGTCCCGTGGTTAGTATTGCGGACTCTTAAGTCAGAGTTTCTTGGTTCGAATCCATTCTACCACAATTTGATACCTTTTTCTAATAATGAGCTGCTTAGGCTCATAGAAATAGTATGAAATTGAAGTATTTTTGTAAATAGTAAAAACACAACTACTTTTTTTTTTTTTTTTTTTTAAAAGTTACAGCTACAGTTTGTAAACAAAGGGGCCACATACGTCATCGTCCACCATCAGCTGCGGCAGCGAGGCCTGCGGGCCGCCCTGCACGAGCGTGCCGGTGGTCCCGCCAGGGCTCATCTCCACCTTCATGAGAGCGGGCTCGGCGTCGGGCAGCGCGGGCGGGGGCGTGGGCGGCGGGGTGGGCTCGCCCTCGGCGCGCGCCAAGCGCCGGCCCGTCAGCGGGCACAGCGTCAGGTCCCGCTCGGGGCTCGGCGGCGGGATGGGCGGCAGGTCTGCCGGGAACGGGTCCGTCACGTACTCCTCCTCCGAGGACTCCGGCTCCGACTGGAAGGCCTGGAAGCCGTTCACCTCGTCGTACTGAGCGGGGGTGGTGATGACAATGTTTACAACTCAAAATTACAACAAAACATCACAAGCAAACATTTTACTTTAAGAAGCTTCTTTTAAACCTTGCCCTCCCGGTGTCATGTATTTACTACAACCCAACTTTTCAAATGAGAATATCGATACAAAATTTAAAAGATACGGGGGCAGAATTTTTGTATTCCTCCGTAATTATGTATTATTATTATTATTATTTTTTTAAAGATAAATATTTGTGTTTTTTATTATTTACACAAATATGTATTTCAATTTCATACTATTTCTGTGAGCCTAAGGGGCTCATTATTAGAAATAGGTATCAAATTGTGGTAGAGTGGGTTCGAACCGAGACACTCTGACTTAAGAGTCCGCGACACTAACCACGGGACCACAACCCGACAAATTATGTATAATTTTGTATTACATGAAAGTATTATAATAATAAATAATAATATAATAAATCATTTGTGAAAAAATCGGGAATAAAATCAGCAATACACTAACTTGAGTGTTAGTTTGTAAGTATACGCGCATGTCATAACCGCCAGTCGTGCGCAGATCGTCTTATGCGGCGCTCTTGTCGCTACGCTAGCTATTGCAGCTACTTACAATGTATTTTTTTCTCATTTTTGGATAATTATCAGAGCTAGCTTTACCAAATTTTTACATTTCAACTATGGTCAATAAAAGCAACATTTAGGAATTTTCACATTTTTCCCGTTTTTAAACCACATTTTCATATGATGTATGAAATACATATCACCGGTGCACGCGGAAGTTTTTAGCACCGTAACGGAAGGGTTAACCTCGACAAAGGCAAAATTAAAATATACCTTACAGAAATACTTTAAATTAAATTATTATTCAAGCACAAATCTTATTATTTTTAAGATTTCAGAACAGAGTCTGAACATTGCAAAGTTTTATTTTTATTTTGTACTCTACAAAGCATATTAAGTCATGCCTACTCTAGTACTATACTAATATAGTTACTACTATTATCGTTCAGTCATGAAACGAAAAACTACCTAATTAACCATCATGCCATTTCTCCACAAGGGTAGGCAGAGAGAATAGAGCGTCATACCACTCTGTATTTGCAAACATTCTTCGCTGCTTCCGAATCCATGCATCTCCTCATACAAACAAAGCTTTATTATTTAGATTTTTGTTATTTAAAAAAAAAGGAATAATGCACAAGACCAAAAAACACTGTTTAACTTTATTTAAATATTCTTTATGTAAATGTGTGTGGTGAAAACTGTTGTGAAAAAATAGTAGCAAAAATAATATTGGTCATGCTCTGTTACACCGAGTTGTGTATATATATGCAGATTATTGCTGAATAATTACCTATTTTTTTTTCATCTCATCAAAGATGAAGAAGAATATGGAAGTCTGGGCATTTACGGGGCTGATGACTGTCATAGGCTGGTTTAAGTGATCACTTTACACACCTGTAACATTCACCAGTTCTACCCATTATTGACAACCACACTAGTCAAATTCTTGGAAGTTCTATACATATGAACCAATTTAGAAACCTTGCTCTTGAACCAAGTAGTGTGGTTGTGAATAATGGGTGGTAGAATTGGTGAATGTTACACGTGTGTAAAGTTATCACTTAAACCAGCCTATGACGGTCGTCAGCCCCGTAAATGCCCAGACTTCCATATTCTTCTTCATCTTTGATGAGATGTCAAAAAATAATATGAAAATAACTCCTGTAATTGGAGACAATCCAGATTTTGTGAACAAGTATTTGGACACACTCAAAATGTTGTGAATAATTACCTGCTCGAATTCGACAACAGGATTGTATCCCGGTCTCCTGTTCACGTGACCCCCTCGGCCCCTTCCTCTGGCCGCGGCCGCCACCTTCCTCAGCAGAGTTTGATCCTGGAAACACCGCACCTCCGTGATTAGTCTCCAAACATGCTCCCATTTTTACATGTGATTTCATAGTTCTTCTATTTTTCCTCAATTTCCATTCCCATATAGCAGTCCTTCATCCCAAATTTTTTCACTCTTTTTTATTATCACATTGTTAGCGGGAAACGATTAAAGGGGTCTTTTACATACTGTTGGTAGAGAGCGTTACTAGTGATTAGTATACTAATTAAGGTCGGGATTGGTGAAAAAACCGCCCAACAACAAAGCGTCAATAATAATTTTGGATAATTTTTAAATCACTTAATTATAATAGTAATTAGCAATCTTCTTCTTCTAATAACTCTTATCCGCACCCAATGGTGCATAGGGCACTGCATCATATTGACACAGTGTTATATTGATCGTTACTTGCATGAAAGCAAGGCGATCACTCCTGCGCTTCAGGGACCAGTCCAGAGTAATATTAAATAAATATTAGAGTGTAAAATCGCTAATATTTATTTTCATTCCCCCCCCTGGGAATCGAACCCGGGACCTCCAGAGGACCACGGAGGCGGACTAATTAAGCGCCATTCAATAAGCATTAGTATGTGTGACAATTACGAATGAAATGCTAAAATGATTACTCTCGTATTATTGTGATTGCGAACCTTGGGACTAAGTTTATTATTGGTGACATTTGACTCTCCAATGGAAGTGCGCTGCACGCTTCTCTGGATGATCTTCTGTCCGCTGGGCGTTATTATGGTCTTCTCCACTATCTGTGCTGGACTCGTTGACATCAGGGAATTTCGCTTTATCTACAATCAATATTATTGCAATTATTAATTTTAATAGATCACATGACCAGTTGGCAAGAAGATAAGCTTTTTATTGTGAAGCTAAATAATTTAAAGAGACAGGGTCAATATGATTGAGTTTTCTATGGTCAACCTTTGAATTATGAATATTCTTGAAAGTACCACTATTTGTTGATTGAGACATGTCGCTCACTCCTTTCAAGAACGTCATAAACCAAAATTCGTCAATTTTCAGTTGTGCACGTTTTCGGAATGCCCAGAAAATGTACTATATCCCAGCAAAAGCGGCATATTTTTAACTTAATATTTACCCGCTACAGGGCAGAAAGTGTTGTTTTTGCATTTTGAAGAAAAGGTATTGTTTAATAATTTTTTTAAATATACTAAATATTTATCGAATGGAGAAAAACCCTTCAAGTTTTACCTAAAAAGATCTGTTGCACAGTAAAAAGTTCAGTAAGTGGCTTGATATTTATTTTTAATACATTGTATTGTATTTTTAAACTTTAAAAACGTTCTCCTGAAAAATCAAGTTTTTTGATTTATGACGTTCTTGAAAGGAGTGAGCGATATATAGAATATTTGATATATATCGCGATGTTTGATTTGCAGTAAAACCTCGTTTTAGATTCCTTATTATTACATTTTCCACTTGTCATGTGGTGATAAGACTAAAATCATAATTTTTATGTTTGTATCGACTGTCTTGCAAAAAATTACCAAACGAGGTGCTAACTGGTAATTTAAAATGATTAGGAGTCATAAAGATTATTTGCAACAACAAAAAAATACTATTTTACATCTCACCAATAGATGTCTCTAGTGAAGTTCTAGTGATTCAAGAACAAAGTTTCTAAATTGGTTCATATATATAGAACTTCCAAGAATTTGAGTAGTGTGGTTGTCAATAATGGGTAGAATTGGTGAATGTTACACGTGTGTAAAGTGATCACTTAAACCAGCCTATGACGGTCGTAAGCCCCGTAAATGCCCAGACTTCCATATTCTTCTTCATCTTTGATGAGATGTCAAAAAATAATATGAATATAACTCCTGTAATTGGAGATAATCCAGATTTTGTGAACAAGTATTTGGACACACTCAAAATGTTGTACAAAAAAATACATTTATGTATAGAAAACACGTGCAATTTATAATGTAAAATATTCATTTTTGAACCTTGAAAATGGTAAAAAAAATTACAAATTATCATCGTTCTAATTAAAACATTGTTTGCGGGAAACGCTTCAAAGCGTATTTTACATACTGTTGGTAGAGAGCAAGAGACCCTTATATGGGTTCTATTTGCTTACTTTTGATAGAGCATGAGAGACATTGTACAAATGTGAATTGGATATGCGGTTACTTGTGATCAGTATACTGAAAGTCGGGCGGCAGACTTTCTTATGCGAGTATAATTAAAGTCGGGGTTGATGAAAACACCGCCCGACAACAATGTATTAAAACAAATTGACATTGTACATATAAACCGAATTGAGTACCATTTGGAAATATTGTAAAAGTCATAAGTACTTCTACAAGGGGATATTTCATATTTTTTGATGACTCATTTTACTATACAGACGATGATAAATTCATGATTTAAATTATAATGAAATGAATTCAGCTCAATTCATTTTATCTAATATTTTATCTTACATTATTCTCTTGCTATCCCTGACTTCATTGTCTACCAACCTTGCCCAAGGTTTAAAATTTAAAATGCAATAAAAGAGAACAGTCAATTTACAATAAAGTGCTGTTCAGCAATATTGATTTTTTTTGTTAATAATTTCAAGTTTTACTGAATTCATCTATAATTATGAATAAGGATGAATTAATCAATATTACCCTTAAAGAACATAAGAATCTGGTGGGTTTAAGAAGAACCAATTTAATAGACTCTTACTGTATGTTATTTGAACCTAACTCATAATCTTGTCTTAGAGCAGGGATGGCGGACCTATGGCAAAATTACGTGGCATAGGTGGCACGTCAAGATGATTTTGCATGTCACGTGAATGAAAGGAAAAAAATAAAAATGATTATACAAATTTTTTTGAAAAGTTTTTAAAGTAGTATAAAAATTTCAAAAACTATTTAAATAGTCATGTGTATTTTCTTCGTTCATCAATAGTTTCGCAAACAATGGAAACGAAAGTACGCCATTCATGTATAAATAGATCACATTGATTAGTACTTCTCTATTTTTTATTTATTTCTTTAATTTTGCCATTAATATATATTTTTTTGATGTATTAATTAATGCTTTATGTATATTAAAAATCTGAAGTAACACAAACATTTTATGTATTTTTATTTCCATGGTATGTGGCACGTGACATAATATAATATTCAGAAAAAAAAATCTTTAGGCACTCTGGCTCAAAAAGGTTTGCCATCCCTGTTTTAGAATACAGATGAGATTTCCATATACCTGGCTCAGGGGTAGCCTGGGCTGTCCAGGGGCGGGGCGGGGGGCGAGGGCCGGACGCAGGGGAGGGCGCCCCACAGGTCTCGAGGGGGTCTGGGGCTTGGTGATGCTCGAATGTGAACCCTCCGACTTCTGTAATAAATATGACATTGGTAACTTTATACAAAATTTAATTTTTAATTAAACCATATCCGCTCCCTAGGTGGAGCATATGGAGTCCACAAACTGTCTCCAGGCTTTCGGCTGCCAGCTCCCTTGCTTCCTCCCAAGTCTGATCCGCGTCCCGAAGTTCTGACGAGAACTGCCGACGAATTGTCAGCAGTGGTCGTCCTGGGCGGCGCGAACCTGATGCCTTCTAAAAGAGGCAAGCTTGATTAAGGCTCTCAGGAGGCATGCGGAGTTCATGGCCAAGCCGACTGAATCGCCTTTTCTTGACGACAGTTGTGAACAAGATTTGCTGCGTCCTACACCTATTTCTTCATTCCTCACAAAGTCTCCATAATACAAAATTTAGTTACTGTAAAAAACAAAATCATTTTCATTTTTTCACTCAAACCCTCATCCGCACCCGATGGTGCATAGGGCACTGCATCATATAAATGCAGTATTATCTTCATCATTAACACATGAAAGAAAGGTGATCAGCCCTCCGCTTCAGGTACCAGTCCAGGGTAATATTGAATATATATTAAGAGTGAAAAAATCAATAATATTTATTTGACCCCTCCCCTGGGAATCGAACCCGGGACCACCAATACGGTAGCCGAGCAGGCTGACCATTACATTACGGAGGCGGACAAATTACTTATTTCAAAATGTTCTAGAAAGAGAAAAAATATCATCTTCTACCAGCACAAGCAGAAAAGGTAACAAAAAAATTGCTGGTTAAAAACAGAAAAGAAAACACATAGTAGTAAATAATACTCGGTTGCCTGATTATGATTATTTTATTTTAATTATGCGGAAAATTTAGACACCAAAAATATTAACTGTTGAGCCAATGAATTGGCAAAGTGGAAAATACGTCGGCTCATATCTAGTTAATGCACAACATACCTTGATCTGAGCCTGCTTGGCCGCTAATATCTGTTTCCTGATGAGATCTTGGTCAATGTTCAAACCGGGGCCTAATTTTCCCGGAGTGTCAATCTTCATTATGCCGGAGTTCTTTGACATTATGTACACTCCTGTAACACAAAATATTATTTAACCAAAGTAGGGATAGGGGATAATTATCTCACCTAAGAAATAATCTGGGTAGCAAATTTGTAACAAGGTTTTTTACCGCAGCTAGCTGAATGAATGGAACAGCTATGAGTGGCTGTCATGGTAATTTGGCATTACTCAGTACACCTACTCCGCCATACTATTATCTATACTACAAATCACATTGTAAAAGCTCACATTAGCATCATACAAATAAAACAACCACCTCTAAAATAAGTTAGAAAATAATAGGGTATTTAAAAAAAAAATTATAAGAGGTCAAGGGATCTTGCATCCCTTATGTCGCTGCGGCCATATTTAATTAATTGTGACCTCCTTCTGTGTCATAGTTCACTCTCAAGACCTACGTGTCATGTAACTCACAACCTGTCTTGGTGCTTCACCTTCTCAGAGTCCAGTAGTGGCCCTGTGACTTCAATTGCGAGCGAATGCGTCACAATTATAGAGAATGGATTGGTGTTTCGCTATCCTCCATATAAAATCTGCAGACTGGGGAACCATACTGTGTAATTTTTAACATGTGCTTCCTCAGTCTCCAACGGATTATTTGTTTATTTTTAAGCTTGAGAGCTATATATCGTAGTCGTACAGGAGAAAGTGACCAAATACCAATTTAATTTGACCAATTTAAGTCACTTTTGCTTGGCAAGAAAATAAACATCAATGCAGTTAGTCATTTATAACAAGTCGATATATAATACTTCCAAGTTTAAAATCGTTTGGGATTTTTTCGGGGCAATATTAAGCCAGTAAGATATCAAATAGTCAACAATCACGTTTTTGTAAGAAATGCACTTGGTCACATTCTCTTGTATGACTACGATATAATTTCAATAGGGTATTTGCACTTAGAAGGAGTATCCACAGCCTGCAATGTTGTATGTGCGAATAGTGACTAAATGGGTAATTTTAAAATGTGTATAAGCGTCTAGTACCTGTGGTGAGGTTGGGCATCTGTTTAGGATCCACCTTGATGACTCCCTTGATGAGGGGCATCCCCTTGGAGTCCACCCCAAAGGATTTCACGAGTTGAGCGTCGGAGATACGGCTGGGTGTGCCGTTGATGGTTTTAGTATCCGAGGATGACAGCCTGAGAACCTTGATCTTGGGAGACGGCGAGGAATCTGGAAAGGAAAAATAAATGTTGAAGAAAAAAATTGGTAATACAGAAGATTACCTACAGAAAATTCCTATCAGCCACCTTCATTTCATTTATAGATTTGGCGTTCAATATGTAGAACTCCATTTTAATTTATATATTCACACATTTCGGACGGGAAAGGTATTTCTATCCGTTTAGCCGATTGATAATTAAGGACGGGAAGGGTATTTTTACCTGCAACGCTGGCCGCATTTCAAAGGTAGAAAACAAGGAATTATCCAATGTTTTTATAAGAATATTATATACTTATCTCTTTGCTAAGGTCTTAACTATATGTACATAATTAACAAATCCCATCGCCAGCAGTCAGCAGTTGTAAAAAACACCCATCCTAAATGTGTTAAACATATAAATCAAACACTGATTTTTAGAGTCTATATTTAATATTAGAATATTATATAATTCTAGGATGCAGACCTTGGGAAAACAAAAGAGGTGTCAGAAGACCCCAAAAGAGATGGTCTAACGATATGTGGAGGTCAGAGGGCTAATAAAGAAGAAGAAGATATTTAATATATAAAATAAAATGGACTTCTACAAATTAAACGCCAAATCAATAAATAAAATTTGTAATGGTTTGAAATAGGGCATCATCAGTAAGGCACCTTGCTTGGACGGGGTGACGGGCGGCGAAGTCTCGTCGTCACTGGAGACCGGCTCCCGCTTGACCTTCTTGGTGGACTCCTCAGAGCCGGGGCTGACGGGTGCGGGGCGCTTGCCCGAGGCGGTTGTCCCCGCCACTCCAGCCGAGCCCCCCGACTGCGCCACCTCCGCGCCGCACCACGCCTTCACCTGGTCCATGGCACGCGCCTTGCTGTTGCGCTGCAGACGCCTGCAATCAAATGGTACTTTGGAACAATAGCTTAAATAATTTTCAATTAATGTTTTACTTAGTAAATACCACTATTTCTTAAAATCTACTGTGACACGTGTTTCGATGCATTCCACATCATTTTCAAACACTGTTTTTAAAAATTGGTATTTACTAAGTAAAACATTAATTAAAAATGGATAGATTTTACCACAAAGTGACTGCCGAATCAATTAATGAAAGCTTAAATAATGTTAGGTTTCACATAGACAGGCGCTGTAGCAATTGGGTAGACGCTCGACTACAAAACTGGCATTGCGGGTTCAATTCTAGCCCGATTTCCAATTATTACATAAAAGACTATGAATGAGATACATTACAATTAAGTGCCATGTGCTTTACTGCAGAACAAGGAATTTGCATGCCTCTTTTGACAATGTATAGTTTGACTATGAATTTACATCAATAAAAATCACATTAAACTACAGCTGGTGATGGCCCTGCGAGATCAAACCCACAATGAAAAACACAAAGAAGATAATTATAGAAAAGTAATGTTTGCTTTACATGCATTTTTTAAAAAAGTTGTTCCTGCTTACAGAAATGTATCCATATGATTTTTGATAAACTCGTGATAGTACCGGAATCAGATTGTAGCATTTTGGTCAGATAAATTTCCCAATCGACACTTCAAGCGAAGAAAAAGATCAGATATTTAAACACATAATCCTGGCCAAATATTATCGGGGATTCGATACTTGGTGTAGCGCATAAAGGGTCCTTGTGGTCTGACTTACCCTGATGGTGTGAGGGTAGGCTGGGTGGTGGCTTTGGCCGGCGGAGTGGCCTCTGCTGCAGCGGGAGGAGCCTGCCCCGAGCGGAGGGCCTTGAGTTCCTTCTGCCGAGCAAGCTGCTTCTCAAACGTTTCCAGCAGGTGGCGGCACGTGTCCATGTTGTCTGATGGCTCCCATGTGTTTTGCTCACTAGGGAAAACATAATTACATCAACCTTTGTATGATTATATCCAATTTTACTTACAGTTTTATGGCTTAATTTTATAAAAGTAATTAACATCTAATGGAAAAGAGAAAAAAAATATTCCGATTATGCCACCTGCAATGTCTGTATTTTACATAAGCCTACTGTCAAACTAAAAAAAAAACTAACTAACTAACGATCACGCCGCTTCTCCGCAGGGGTAGGCAGAGAGAATAGAACGCCACACCACTCTGTCTTTGCAAACATTCTTCGCCTCTTCCACGTTCATGCATCTCCTCATACATACCCGCCGATTGTTACGACTCCCAACCTGACCACTTTCAAGTATTTGGCATACCTGATCGTGCCATGTTTTTCTCGGTCTTCCTCTGCTTCTTTTTTTCCAATTACATTCGCCTCATAATTTTTTTTACCGTTCTTTCCTCACTCATGCGTTCTACATGTCAAACTGATATTGCTTAAATGAAAAAGTGTAAAGGAATCATATGTAGTGAAGAAATTATTAGGTTTTTCCAAATACTTATCTATTTATTGTCATTGGAAATTTCATTTAACATAATGAATGAACAACAACAGTAATTTACTAGAGAAGTTATTATTTTAAATAAACGAGGGTAGGATACAAAGGTGAGGATCTGGTAAATCTTCTTTTTGGTATGTTTTGGTTGTTACACTAAATGGCGGCATTACAAAACAAAACGATACCTAACCTAACTAGTGTTGATAATATTTTGCGAGGAAACTGTCCCTATCAACTGGCTTCCACAAGAAATATTGAAAATCACTCTGTAAAGAAATATCTTGTTTATGATAATGCAATCTCTTACTGGCAAACATATCTGGCAAGAGTCTACGAGATAGAATAAGGAAACACCAGGATAAGAGAAATATGCGAAATCCAAGACGTTGTCAGGAAGGCAAGACAACGAAATAGACAATGGTATGCACATATCAGGAGAATGAAACCATCTAGACTCCCCCACATTGCACTACACTGCCAACCCCGAGGTAAACGACTCCCGAGCAGACCACCAAAGAGATGGATTGACACCTGGGAATCAACATCGCAAGAAGCTCAAGAGGCAGAAGAAGAAGAATAAGAAGAATCACTTACTGCGGATATCCTTCCCACTTGAGCAGGTACTCGTACTGCTTCTTGCGTGGGTTGAACCTCTTGGCAAGGATCTTCTCGACCACAAACTCGCTGCCGTTCTCATCCGCACTCGCATTCTTGTCTGTTCTGCGCGCCATTCGGTTCTCCACAGGCACACTCGCTTGAGACTCTATCACCGGCATCTTGGGCTAAACCAAACATATGGTCTTGCATTAAGGATACAGAGTATTCAAATTCGAACCCTCATCCGCACCCCGATGGTGCATAGGGCACTGCGTCATATAAACGCAGTGTTATCTTGATCGTTAACACATGAAGGAAAGGTGATCAGCCCTCCGCTTTAGGTACCAGTCCAGGTTAATATTGAATAAATATTAGAGTGAAAAAATCACTTATATTTATTAGACCCCCCTTTTGGGAATCGAACCCGGGACCTCCAGAATGGTGACGGCTAAAAAGTATTGCTCATTAACAAATTATAATCAGAATTTAATACAACCATAATACTACCACATAGTGACATAGAAAAGGCATAGTCTTTAATCTATCAAGCAGTGATTTTTTTAAAGTATTTTAAATGACAAAAAAATGTAAAATAATAAAATTTGTCTAACATTTATAGAATTATACTAAATGGCTTCAGAATATTGTGTAGATGTCGAATTAAATAGTCAGTAGTTTCATGTAAATATTATTTTAAGTACTAGTATATAACAGATTACATACTACCCAATGTACTGGTACATTGGCACCTCTCGGTTAATAGATGGTGTTTTTTGATGTTTGGGGGTTTATGTGGGGACGCTGGACGACCAGGACGATCACGTCGGGGTCGTTCTTTTCGGAAGGTTGCGTGTGTTCTGTAGTCGTCGGGGTTACCACTTTCCCAAAGATGTTTTAATTTGATTCTTTTTTGAGAAAATGAAAGAAACAGCGACATCCATTCAGTAATTTATATGGAGAAAAATAACTATTTATTATAATAATAATAACTGTGAAATTAACTATCATTTTAGAAATTATTGTATTTTAATTCGCTTGTCTGACACGCTTCTCTTTGTGAAATAAAGGTATGTTATTTATTGTTTTGGCATTCATTTTGTGGTAAGACATGATCAAATTATAAATAAAACACTTGTTTTTACCACTTGACTTTTATATTGTTATGACTAGTTTCGGAAGCTACAAATGCTTCCATCTACGGGTTTGAATTTAAACCGTCGTTTACATTCAAACCCGTAGACGAAAGCACCTGTAGCTTCCGAAACTAGTCGTAATACTATAATACTCAAGTAGTAAAAAAACAAGCGTTTTATTTATAATTTAAATAAAGGTCCAATGATTTCTCTGCATCATCTGATAACACTTGCTAGCAGTATCTAATGCAGCCCTTCTTATTCCAATATTTATCCACATCCAATGGTGCATAGGGCACTGCATCGTATTGATGGAGTGTTATCTTGATCGTTACTTACATAAAGGCAAGGTGATCACTCCTGGGCTTCAGGGACAGAGTATTATTGAATAAATATTGGAGTGTAAAATCATTAATACATATCGTAGTTGTACAGGAGAAAGTGACCAACAAAACATAAAATGTTAAGGGGGGCCATTTAAGTCTCTTTTGCTTTGCAAGAAAATAAACATCAATGCAGTTAGTCATTTTTAACAAGTCAATATATTATACTTCCAACTTTAAATCCTTTGGGATTTTTTTCAGGGCAATATTAAGCTAGTAAGATATCAAATAGTCAATGATCACGTTTTTGTAAAAAATGTACTTGGTCACTTTCTCCTGTATGACTACGATATTTAGTTTCACTCCCACCTGGGAATCAAACTCGGGACCTCCAGCACGGTAGCTAAACACGCTAACCATCACACCATGGAGGCGCACAGCACTGAGGGTGGATAAGGTACAAAAAAATAGGAGAAGAGATTTTACCTTGGCCGATGTCTTGGTGACTGTCACCGAGTTGCCCAGCTTCTTGATGATGTTGGTCTTGCCATCGTCGTCCTCCGCCGCCCTGCTGGCGAGGGCGCCGCGCGACCGCGTGCCGCGCATCTCCTCCACCTTGATGGTGGACTCGTCGTCCGAGTCCCCGGTGGAGGAGGGCTGGAACTCCTCGTCCTGCTTCTCCACGGAGGCGGCGCGCGCCTTAGCCGCCGGCGTGCTCTTGCACGGCCGCCCGCGCTTGCGCAGCACCGGCGTGGCGGACACCTCGCTGGACTCGGAGGTGTTGGTGTAGGCGGGGACCGGAACGCCTGCAACGGGGGACTTCACCTCCACCTGAGAAAGAGTCGATTTCAGTCATATTTTTAAAATAATCAAAATTGAAATGCATAAAAGGGATTGCAATGAATTTATTTTTTTTTTAATTACCTAACTCCAAGTAACTCTGAAATCTAGCTACGACTTATGCAACACCGTTTATCATGTCCCTACTCAGGCTTCAACTTAATAAGTTTCATAGCCTATGCGTACTCGTAAGTGGATTTACTATTTATGTTTAAAGTTACTATAATTTCATGTCATTCATGAGTGAAAATTCTATGCAAAAACACTCGCTATTGCAATGAATTACATATTGTCGAGTTTATATACATATTTACCATTTTTCACATCAATTATGAATGCATATACCGATTAAAACACTGATGTATATATGAATGGGTGGCACAAAATTTAAATTATTTATGAATTTATACGAAAAAACAATAAACCTTTTATTGTAACTGCAGACAGTTGATAGAGTTCCAAATGGAATTGTTGGGTAATATATCCAAAATAAAACCCGGTTATTGGATTGAATTCTACTTTATTTACATATATAATGTGTGTGATGTGTTTCGTCTTATCAAACTCTGTTTAATATGTAATGTCTTAATAAGACGAAACGCGTCACACATCAAATATGTAAATAAAGTAGAATTCAATCCAATAACCGTGTTTTATTTTGAATATATATCCCAACAAAAACAAACCTCTCTAAAGGTGGCGACTGACCTTCACAACATTTCATCTTAACGTAACATTCACGGCGAGCAATCGACTTCGGATGGAGCATTCAGAACGAACGCCGAGCAGCTCGGCTCGCTATACTGACCATACGAATGCTTGACATCGTAACATGTTACGTTATGATGAAATGACTCCGGTCAGTCCCCACACTAAAATTTCTCAATTTCATGAAATAAACAACTTTTTACTAAACTGTTTTTTTTTTAGTAAAAAAATACGGAGGCTTAAATAACACTTCTGATGTCATATCATCCTTCACCATTCTTCTTTGTAACTGAGTGTTTTTGTAATTGTATTTTAGCAATCTGTCGACGCTCAGTACATATTTCCTTTTTAAAATCCCGAAACAGACCTTGTCTCGGTTCATTTGTCAGTAAGAACACAGCAAAGTGTGTATTTTTATAATTACAATAAATAAAACCCTTGTCCGCACCCAATGGTGCATAGGGCACTGCGTCATATAAAACGCAGTGTTATCTTGATCGTTTACACATGAAGGAAAGGTGATCAGCCCTCCGCTTCAGGTACAAATCCAGGGTAGTATTGAATAATTATTACAGTGAAAAAATCACTTATATTTATTCTACCCCCCTTGGGAATCGAACCCGGGACCTCCAGAACGGTAGCCGAGCGTGCTGACCATTACACTACAGAGGCGAACGTCTTGAATTAAAATTACATGTGCAATAAAATCCATGTGGTCAAATTATTAATTTGTATTATTTTCTATTAAGTAAGCCGGGATGGAGCAAAATTAAGACGCTTGGTCTTCGAGTAAGTGGTCCGCTCACCACCTTGCTGTTGGACACCTTGGAGAGGCTCTGCACGGTCTTGCCGGCCGCTATCCAGGCAGCGCGCTGCTTCTCCTCCATCTTGCACCACTGCTGGTACAAGCGCCACGAACTGTTGGCCCCCGTCTCCTGGGTCACCATGGAACACTTCCACAGCATGAAGGCCCACACCTGGTGCTTGGACTCCGTCTGCGACAAAATTACATATATATTTCGAGCGACTTGACAATTATTTGTACACCAATACTGGATACCACCCCCCATAAGAAATTTAGACGTGAATTGTAAACATTTCTATCAAATGGAATATATCAACAAAATGAGGTGAGTGATCAAACGACTGCTTTTCAGAAAACGCATTCAAAGCGCTAAAATGTTGTTTTAGCTGTTTATTGATTTGGCATTTAATTTGTAGAACTCCATATTTTAAATTCATATTTTAAATATTATAGGGCATTATCACATCAGTTTGATAACCCCAACAAGGCGCAACAATTGTCACAAATTTAAATTTTTATGTTTAAAAAAAAATAAATATACATCTTGGTAAACCTTAAAAATCAGTGATTGATTTTAATATTTAAAATATTGTCAAAGTTGCTTTGATAACAATATATAGCCAAGACTTCACTCCAAATAATTATTATTTAAAAGTATAGCAATATTACTTCAAAACGCTTCATATGCGTCTTTTGAAAAGTACCCATTTGTAACTCACATCTTCTGGCTGTAAACAGTCAATATTTACATCTTTCGAAATTTGAATAATTTTATTAATCAAAAGACAGAAAAAACTTAGTAAAATTAAACAGAGGTGTTATAATCCAGAAAATAAAAAAAAATTGGTTCAAATAAACCAAGAATCCTGCCCGATAATTGGAATTTTACTGTACTAATATTAGAATACATTTGATTGAATGTAAATTTAATGACATATTTTTACGTAGCATTCTAAAGGTATTTAAAAATAAATACTAAATAAAATAAAATAGCATAAAATGTCTTCAATCTAAATTAGTAAACGAGTAGAGCCTTGAAAAAAGCAAAAACACACATAGAAATCCAATGAGTAATCATATATATAGGCGACACTCAATACAAAAGCATAAAAATATGTTCAATTTGCAGATCATAATGAGTATAATTAGTAAACAGAGTATAATTAGTAAACAAGTATAATTTTAAGAAAAAATAATGTGGGTAGGTACCAATTAAGGCCAGTACCTACAAAAAGTTAGTTTCATTTAACTCAGTTATTTACTCTACAAGATAAGGTTGTACTGGCATTGTATATCAAATGAAAATGTTTCTTACACAATCTTTTACGGGTGATTTTCCAGAGCAAGCAACAGAATCTCGGTGCTCTGTGAATTCTTCGACAAAGTGGAACACAGAGTGGCATTGTCCACATACCAATACGTCTAAGGTACCCATCTGCTCCTGGGCATCTAAAAAAATAGTTTTTTTTAACAGTCATCTATTTAGGTAGATTTCTAATAATAATAAATAAATAAAAAACATTAAATTTTAGGAAAAGACTATATATAATGGTAACACTGAAATCAAATAAATCTATAATTAAAATGGAAAATCACAAAGTTAGTGCTTCAAATATAAATTATACAAATAAATCTATTTCTATTTCTGCATCTGGTATAAGACCCTTTTTCCTCTAATACAGATAAAGAAAACCATCCAATTGTTGACATTTTACATTGATAGCTAAAATATTACTGTCAAACTTTTTATTTTATTATAATAGTTAGCCATACCTTTTATAGCTCGAAAATTCTTTTTCAATCCTTCAGGATTAGGGTTCATGGCCTGCGCCGGAGGATCGGCTTTGTCAGCAGTCGACATATCTGCTTTCATCTAACGCTAAAACATTTTAAATATTTTTATTACTTATTTAAATAAATAAAAGTTAACATATAAAGTACCTAAATTTAAAGTAAGAGAAACAATTTAAAAGCCTTTAAATTTGAATTAGCGTGAGATCTTTTATTTTGAAATATTACAGTCATCCAGCAAGTAGAAATTAATTTAACGAAATTATGTACTGTTATGACATTTGAATAAAAATGGAGTAATAGATACCGAATTTGACAGCACATTCCCGCCAATAATTGTATGACATTTCGTGGCACATTTTTAATCGGAAAAAATATATACATGCATGCATAAAGAATAATAGTAATAATAATAATTAATTACTTTATTTGTCCCAGAAATATGTTCATGGATTAAGTTTTAAATCAATTTAGTTTAATTCAAATTACCGTAAATATATAGAGCAGAATCAACGCATATAAAAAGCATTACATATTTAGAAACCGTTTAGGAAATAAAGCGGCATAGGGACACCTTCACATTACGTTGTGGCGATACATAATATTTATATATTTGTAAATATACTTACTTGCGCCTTAATTTTAAACGTTCACACAACTATAAAAACCACCAATATAGCCACCGTAATCCAAAATAAATAATTTTTTTAGAGTTATCTGTGGAAGGAGCCTTTTAGGCGATGCGTCTTTTCAGTCAATAGTGCTGACCTCTATATTCATAATGGTAAAACTCGCTTCGTTAGCTATCATGTTCTAGCGTTACCACAAAATTGACCAATCACGAAGGAAGTTTCGAAAATAGCAACCAATGAAAATGAAGGTTATTCATTGAGGAACTGTCTACCAATAATCGAACGAAGCAACGCATTTGGCCGACTCGACTTGTAGACAAAAAGGTTATGGCGACAAAATACATCGACACAATATACCTATACATTCTATTGTCTGTATATTTTTTTATACGTAATACCTACCTTTTATCTAATTTGCTTTCAAATGATCATACTCTCCACCATCAAACGGAATGGATATTATATCCTATATTTTATCCATTGAGCCAACCTATTTATAAATACTTTGTATTCATTCATAAATAAACATAATTTAGCATTCCATCCATTATTTTGTCAGTTGGGAAGACATTGGAATGCGTTGACATTTTATTTTATTTTTTAACAGTATTGCATTTTTAAACATATGTAAGAATGTATGTATGTGTTCGTATTAGTTCGTACACCTTAGATTTGCATTTTCCAAAAATAAAGTTGATTAGATAATTACAATTTTTTTGTACATATTATGTACTGGACATTAAATATCAATCATAAATATAATATGATATTTTATTTCCAAAGTAATATTGTTTTTTAGTTGCTATTTATTATCAATTTATTTCATACCACTTACATAACATTACACTTTACCAAAAAAAATATCTCCGATAGAGCATCCCGTTATGAAAAAGTTTGTACCTTATAAAAAGGGATTGAATATATGTGAAAAACTTTATGTGTGTTGTGTGTAATTTATATAAGCTTTTACTAGAACGGGTTCGCAACCTCAAATCCCATTGCTGCTGTTCATCTATTTCTTCCGACCATTATTCCTCCATTTCCTTTCCCTAATAGCCGTGTGTCCTTCAACCTAAGCTCCCTCACTTACGTCACAGGTATGCCATAAAATATATTATACTCTACTTTGACTGAACACATTACATTCAAATAGCTAACAATTAGGTTAGCCCCGAGTCAATCCGATGCGGTACATCATGCACCAATGGGTGAGAATAGAATATAAAAAAATCATATGAAAAATATTAATAGTAAAAATATTTCGTTTGATTATTATAACATTTATCATATTCATCTAAAATCTAGTGTTGTTAAAAGTCTACGTAATCGGAGGACATGTATGATTAGATGTATGGGTGTGAAGGCTAGGAGTTTGTTAGGACAGAAGAATGTGGAGTTACATCCTCTCTGCCTACCCCTTCAGTAAAACGGCGTGATGGTAGTCGTAGTTTCTTAAACGTAACCGCATTTAATATGATATTCATCGTTCGCTGAGAAGAAAACTTTTTTTTAGAAATTTGTTATTTGTCACTGCTGTAAAACAATAACAAAAAAAAGCAACATGATTTTTTGAAGTTTAGTGTACATAGTACTTTTACCCAGTAATAAGTGCGGAATTGATCACCTTGCACTCATGTAATAATGTCGATCTGATGAGTATCCTAAGAACCATTGAGTGAATAAAAAAATATGTATGCAGACGATACAATAATATTCATTGATAAATAATAGAGCGCAATAATATAAACGCATTTCTAAAATACTGACACATAATATTCATATATTCTAAAAATATTTAGGTAAATATATTAGCATTTCACGAGGATCTGAAACATGCAATCTTCAGGATATGGAGGTACACCGAAGGCAATTTTCAAAACACTAATTTATAGTAAAAATTTTGAAATCAGTATTTTTCCCAGTGGAACCAAAGACAAAAAAATGCTTTATGCATATTTTCGGGGAATACTTTGGAAATATTAACCAATAATACTATTGTGGTGGTATCCACACACATTTGGCTAGTAAAACATAATAATGAATCAGGGATGCCATACGTCTCGATTTAAAGCAAGACTTTCCCGAGTTAAATTATTTTACTTATTTAGTGTTAACTTTGTGGAACAACAAAGATCATTATAAAATTGTTTACATCTGTACTTTTTACACGTTGATGAAAGATATAGGTACTTCTGAAAAAAAAAACATATTTAAAATCCCACATTGAATGTAAAAATCTAGATTGAAAAAAAAATATACGTATCATTACAAAACAGTGCCAATGGTTATGGGCCAATGGCGGTGCGACTGTGTTAGGAGTTCTCTTTAGATTTGTCATCAAATGTGTGGTAAATATAGAATACACTTGCGCGCGTTATGTTGTAAAGTAATTCCATACCTATAAAATTTCTTTCTATTGCTGTAACGGAATATCCTATAATTTTTATAAAAAAATTATCTATTAGTATATATGAATGGTTTTTATCAAAACATTATTTTTTATCGTTTGAATTTAAGATTTTTCTTTTTATTCTTCATTTGCTATTTCAAATTTTTCATTATTTTTATTTCTTTAGGCAAAAATATTTAGATATTGTTGACGAGTTGGTTATACTTAGTGGTAACAATATTGAATTTACCATTTTCTTCTTTTCTTTTTCTAAATATTTTTATTTGCGTTTTCAAATTGTTAGTAATGTTATATTTATTTTATGTGTATATTTAAAAAAAAATCGGAAACTATCGACCAGTTAATTATTTATCAAAAACACACTGCAAAGTGGACTTGCCAATTTTATTCGCATATACTTAGTAACAATGTTGAATTTATCCGTTTCACCATTCTAATATTGTATACAAACAAAATAATAATATTTGGTTGCTTGTAATAATATAATTTTTTGTCCATACCGTATAATATAACAATAAACAATGTTATTCTACTAAAATGACGACCATAAATGTTTAGTTTCGTTCCAGAAATATTAGAATATAATGGTTTGTGAAAAATAAAATTATCTCCAGCATAGTTAATTTTTTTACCCTAGATGTTGGGAAATTAATTTGAAATTCACAAGGGTATTTCATCTTGACAACACTGAAACTGTCAAATTGTACGCGAAAAAATAAAAATACAGGATATATGGTTTCCGGCTGTGTGCTATCCATATCATTTGAAGCGATTTATTTGTAAAAAATTGCGAGTTTATACTAATATTTATATTATTTTCCCAAGTCGACAGAATATTCAAAATGGGAGACGAAGATGACGCTAAAGAATACAGATGGGAAACCGGTTACGAAAAAACTTGGTGAGTTTCTCTTCAAAACCGTTATTATAATTTATAATATTGTAACTACAATTAAACCTCTCTTGACACAAAGCAAAGTGGCGAAATGGCTTGAATTATTAAAGCGTTCTTTTGTTGGACTGATAATAGTATAATGCTTAGTTATTGAGGTTAGAATTTGTATTTTCCTTATCAGGGAGGCTATTAAAGAGGATGATGATGGGTTATTGGAAGCATCAGTGGCCGAGATTGTCCAGAGAGAGAAGAGGAAAAGATTGGCAGAGAGAAGGGGAAGACCTCGACTCGGGATGATGCGCTACTTTTATTTGATTCTTGATGCTTCTGAAGCCATGACATCGCAGGATCTTAAACCCACCAGATTCTTATGTTCTTTAAAGGTAATATTGATTAATTCATCCTCATTCTTAGTAATATGGAAAATCGGTAAAACTTAAAATTATTAACAAAAAAATAAATAGTGCTATGTTGTAAATTGACTGTTAGATCTCATTTATTGCATTTTAAATTTTAAGCCTTGGGCAAGGTTAGATTATTAAATCAGGGATAGCAAGAGAATAATGTAGTGTAAAACATTAGATAAAATGAATGGAGCCGAATTCATTTTATTATACTGAAAATCATAGATTTATCATTTATCATTAACATCGAAAAATATAAAATCTCCCCTTGTAGAAGTACTTATAACTTTTACAATATTTCTAAATGGTTTTCTCAATTTGGCTTATACAATGTCAATTTGTTTTAATACAATTTTGTCGGGCAGTTTTTTCATCAACCACAACCCTAATTATTCTCAGATAGTTTGCCGCCCGACCCTCAGTATACTAATCGTACGTAACAGCAAACCCAATTCCGATCTGTACAATGTTTTTTGGTGTCTCTCGCGCTCTACCAAAAGTAAGCAAACAGAATGCTTATAAGCATCTCCTGCTCTATACCAACAGTATCTAAAAGATGACGGTCGTCAGCCCCATAAATGCCCAGACTTTCATATTCTTTTTCATCTTTGATGAGATGTCAAAAAATAGTATCTAAAAGACGCTTTTAAGCACTTCCCGCAAACAATGTGTTATGTACCAGTCATCGAACAACTGCTAGTACAATTATATATCCGTGATATTTTCAGTAGCATACAATTAAGGATATATTCCTTATAATTATAATTTATGTCTTTGTTGCTATGATATACATGTAGTTTATTTTCAGTTACTAGAGGAATTCATTGAAGAATTCTTTGATCAGAACCCACTAAGTCAACTGGGCATAGTGGTGATGAGAAATAAAAGAGCCGAGAAAGTAAGTCCACTGGGAGGAAGTGCCCGAAGGCACATCAGAGCTCTTCATGGGTAAGTTTACCAATACATTGTATTTTA
Source organism: Brachycentrus maculatus (assembly GCF_059751285.1). Lineage (NCBI taxonomy): Eukaryota > Metazoa > Arthropoda > Insecta > Trichoptera > Brachycentridae > Brachycentrus > Brachycentrus maculatus. The sequence goes on from NW_028280786.1 coordinate 430,797, forward strand.
TGCTTTTGAACCTTTTTTTATGTGTTTTACGTTATTCGTTTAATCATTAACTGCTGTCTTTGTTACATCCCTAAATGATGACCATTTAAATAAAGAAAAATATGTTTCCCATTGTTAATTATGTAAAATGTACAGCTGTCCTAAGAAAAACAATTTTTATGTAGTAATTTTCTATTGAGCATAAAAAAATAAAACCGACACTTTATTTTATTAAATGCTTTCTAAGTAAAAGTATGTTATTATGGTAAATACTTTGATTTTTTGTTTAAATTTCATTAAAAATATTCACTCTAGGATCATTTTCTTTATGGAAACTTACAATTGGACGAGTTAAAGAAAACTTGCAAAATATGAGTAAATTAAATCCATTATCAATATTTAGTTATAATAGACTGTTGATTAATTACTTTAACAATCGCGTGACCACGTCTATTTTACAAGAAATTCATTGCTTTGGAGTGTGTGTCACTCGAAAATTAAGCGGCGCTTTGCGACTCCATGCTTTGAAACAAGCATTACCCGGGAAAAAAAGATGTATAGAAATTCTTACTATCAGGTGTTGTTGGTACATAGTACCAACAACACAGTAGGTCAGTGTTCCCCAAACTTTTCCTATTCAAGGTACATCTACCAAATTAAGAAATTTTAGAGGTGCATATTTACCATATTATGATAACATATGTATCTAACATATTATGATTAATGCGAAATGTGTGCCTACTTAACTGAGCACAGGCAATTAAAATTTGGAGCAATTGTTTATTTTCACAAAACTAGACTTTTTTCCGCTTTCACACCAACTAATCGCCTTGGTACACCAGTGTGCCGCAGCACACATTTTGCGGAACAATGCATTAGGTGATAGCGAGATAGTTACTATAAGTACTATATACCATAAATAATGTTTTATTTTTGAGCAACAAAAAATGTAAATTTTAATTTTGTAAAAAAAGAACATTTTGTTATCCCTATTAGCCTATCGGATTCTGCGCTGGTTGGAGAGCCTTCGTTGCAGAATTCCCTGGATACGTGCGCCCGGCACCTCAAGGCACTTCCCGCCCATGCCTGTCGAGAGATCCTCATCATCAGTGCCAGCCTTACCACGTGTGACCCGGGAGATATTCATACTACCATACAGGTACACATCAACTGCATCTTTGACTTTTCCCTTACGGTGCTAAAAACTTCCACGTACAACGGTGATTTGAATTTATTTTTTATTTTATTTTATTTGATTTTTTATTTGTTTGGGAATTGTACAGCTTTACATATAAAAAATTATATAATAAACAATAGTTACTTTAACAATAATAAACATTACATTACATTAACAAAAAGAGTTACGTTAAAAAAAGCCAATTAAGCAATTCCACATTTATGTTATAAAACTATTAAAAAACGTTCAGAGATTTAAAAAAAAGGGTATGGTATAAAATAATAGATTTAGCAGGAAGGAAAAGAAGGAAAGGAGAGGAGAAATATTTGCACATCATATGAAAATGTGATTTAAAAACGGAAAAAATATGAATATTCCTAAATGTTGATTTATTGACCAGAGTTGAAGTTGAAATGTAACAATTTTGTAATGTTTGCTCTAATAAGTATCTGAAAACGAGAAAAAAATACACTGCAAGTAGCCGCCATAGCTGGCGCAGCGACACACCGCTGACGACTTGTGTTTTTTCACAATTTATTTATTTCTGTTGCTGCAAATGAATAACTTTTATGTAATATAATTGCGTATTACATAAATGTATAATAATACTTTTATGTAATACGCAATTATATTACGGAGGAATACAAAAATTCTGAGCACGTATCCATTGTATTTTATATTGATATTCTCATTATTGGTGTCGAATTGTAGTAAATAAATATTACCAGGAAGGAATAGTTAATAAGACACAAAGATTCAATTGAATCAGCAGAAGTGATGTGGGTTTTCATTTCAGGTTAATAAATTCTGTGTTTGTGCACTGAATTGTACATTAGAATGATTAAGGAAACACTTATACCACTTGAGTTTTATTAAAGACTACTAGTTTCGAACCTAAATTCTAATAATAATTTATTAAATAATCTATTGTTTCAAAATTCTTCACCTTTGCTTTCCATTTTTCCTTTGTTTTCAAACTCCGCCCCTTGACTAACCCCCTCTCCCTAACTTTCCCCTCTTCCTTTTTATAAAACAATTTTAACAATAAATAAAATAGAATTGTATATTAATATAAAATGTGTTTTGTTGTCTCCAGTCTTTAAAAACAGATGGGATTCGTTGTTCTGTTATCGGATTAGCTGCCGAGGTCAGAGTCTGCCGACATTTGTGTCAAGAAACTGGTGGCGTATATGGTGTAAGTTTATTTTCCTACACATAAAATACATATATTTCCTACATATATTTTTAAATATATCACCGCCAATACTGCACGTATATGTAATTGGTTTTCCAACCAAGGTTTTACTTTATGTTTATAGATCTTCACATTTATAGGTAATCCTGGATGATTGTCACTACCGAGCACAACTATTGGCTCACGTATCGCCTCCCGCTCATGCTAAACCTACAGCTGCCTGTCTCGTGAAGATGGGATTCCCTCACAGTGGACCCATCTCCGTCCAGGATGATGACTCCAAAGATCCTTTACTAACAGTCTGCATGTGGTAAGTTATTTTCCTCTAAACACAAAGTAAAATTTGTTAATTCCAAATATTAATATTATTATTTTACCTTTTTCAACAATATCGTAAATTAACCAAAATCTTTGTATTGTCAATAAAAATGTCTTCTCTTCTTCAAACCCTTATCCACACCCCAATGATGCATAGGGCTCTGCATCTTATAAACGCAGTGTTATCTTGAGCGTTAACACATGAAGGAAAGGTGATCAGCCCTCTGCTTCAGGCACCAGGGTAATATTGAATCAATATTAGAGTGAAAAAAATCACATTTATTTGCCCCCCCTCCCTGGGAATTAAACCTGGGACCTCCAGTACGGTAGCCGAGCAAGCTGACCATTACACTATGGAGGCGTATAAATATTAATTTTTCAACAAATTAGGTGTGTCATTAAAATTCTAATAATGAAGTCTGTATTACAGACAATTTGCTATATGGTAGTAGAATTGTTTTGAACTAAGTCTACCAAGGGGCGAAGTTGATTTGGGGTTGTTTTCGGAGTCCTGGTATGGGGGTGAACCAGGAACCCAATAGTAGGGACCCTTAAGGTAAGGTATGTAATATTTAGCTCCTAAAGATTGTCACCTAGCCCACTCTCATGCCATGACTCCCAATACACGCCTACTTGACTTTCCTATATGGTTGACTTGGTTAAAACCAATTCCGCTATGACAAAGTGCACAAAAACTTCATGAAACTAATAAAAAACATATAGTCAAAATGTAAAATATGTTTAGCAATTCCAAATTGTAGGTATATAACTACATGTGATGCTGGTTTAGTAAGAATGTACGTATGAATTTAGATACCAGTTATAAACTTCAAATTCCAACATTTAAAAATTATATTTTTGGAGATTTGCAACTTGCCACTGGATTGATGATATTATAGCACTTGTAAATGAAGACACTTATTTGTACCAATTGAGTTATATTTATTTTAACGACTAGTTTCGGAGGCTACAGATGCTTCCATCTTCGGGTCTAAATATAAACATAAAGTGGTAAAAAACATGTGTTTTCATTTGCAATTTCATCATGTCTTACCACAGCGGAACCGGGGTAAATTACCTCAAATGGAGTAATAATGATTTTTTGAGGTAATAAAGATTTTTTTTAGCAAAGCAAATCTGTCGTCTTTTTGGTTGTCAAAAGGTGTGAAGGCTTTCAAAATTGCACATTAAGAGGCGGTAAAAAAGTTGCTGCCATTTACAACAACTTCCCTTTGTGAACAAGGCTTTTCCATTCTAATGAACATAAAAACAAAGAACAGAAATCGATTAAACGCTAAAGACTTTATTCAAATTGCTCTTACATCTTACATATACATACATCATTACATACTTACTATTTTCATAAAACTTTTATTTTACTTTCCGTGTAAATTAATTTAATAAATAATGTTTATTTAAAATATTCATTGATTGTCTTCTTTTCGAAATGGGGGAGGGAGTAATATCGACTTACGCAAAAATATTTTGGGGTAATGAAAAAAGATCCCCGACCGCTCTTATGACAAAGTGAATGCTAAAACAGTAAATAAAATATCACAGCAAATTTTATTTTGAAATAAATTTTATGATCCTTAAATAATAAACGGAAACACAAAATTTCCGCTTATATTCCTTTGGGACTAATTTTCTTTTGACGGTAAGGTTTGTCTTTTTTACAATTTTAATATATTTTCAATTTCAGTCACTTGGAAGACATAGAAGAACCTAGTAAAGTATCGAGTGGTGGTCATCTCTGTCCTCAGTGTCGTAGTCGTTACTGCGAGCTTCCCGTACAGTGTCGAACCTGTGACCTTACACTTGCGTCTGCCCCTCACCTAGCCAGGTAACAAATACATTTTAAATTTCCAAAATAGACTTCAGTCTCAAATTTTACAGATCTATCCGGGAAAAGAGAAATAATCAAAAGGCTCGACATTTAACTCTTACTGGTCCAATGTTGAATCTCATTTAATATTGATTTTTTTCTCATAACTCGTATGTCAAATATTGAGTTAAAATGCAAGCTCACATTTTTTTACTCGTATCAATTACAACATTATGCGGAGCAGAGGACAAATAATTTTTTTCTCATTGGAATGTTACTATCTACCTGGAATTTTTAAAAAAAATTGGGTGAGACAAAACTTGGCCTACAAACAAAAATGGCAAAATCCTTCTACAGTATCTACTCAATGAATTAGGGCCACCCATTATTTTTTTGAATACTCTGAAATCTTTTGGATTATTATATTTATTTTACATAAATACTTTAAGTTTTCTATTGACATCTAATATCATGTATATTACCTTCAATAATATGTTAAATATACCTGGATTATTTAAGCCTTTACAAAATTTCAAACCCTTTTTCTGAGAAAGGTCCCTAATTAGCACAGGTAGACAGATAGTTGAAAGTTCAAAAAATAGTCCTATCTCATTTATTAGTGAAGTTTCTTGAGTTCTGGTTGTTGTTTTGTTCAGAGAGGTTATATAGTTATCGTGTCTTGTGAAAAAAACTTAATTTTTAATTTTAGTTCATAAAGTATAATTTTTTTTTGTAAACACAAGTGTTTTTTTTGAAAAGGACAAAATGGGAAAAAGTAAAGACATTTCTGAGGAAAAAAAGTCTAGTGTTATAGTGATACTGAAATTAGGAATACTATCTAATAGAGAAATTTCAAAAAAAGAAAACGTTTCTCGTCAAACAGTGGACCGAATTTCAAAATCAATAAAAAATCAGTCACCCGCCACCAGCAATCGGCGAAAGAACTGTCGTAGGATTAGAAAAACAACACCGAGGACTGATCGAAAAATCGTTCAAAGTGCCTTAGAAAACCGTAGTGCATCAGCAAAAACATTAAAAATAAAATTGGAAGAAGAGGGTATAAATATATCGGTATCAACACTGAGGCGACGTCTTTACGAAGTAAATCTAAAATGCAGGCGCCCTGTAAAAGTACCAAAATTGACACCATGAATGAAAGCGGATCGATTAAAATGGGCCAGGCTACATCGAAATTACTCGGTAGATGATTGGAAAAAGGTATTTATTTAAATTGAATTTTCAACATATCATTTTAGTAAATAAACTTATATATTTGAATTAAACTTAAATTTTCATTATTTTTCAGGTCATCTTTAGTGATGAGTGCCAGTTAGAAGCCGCGACAGAGAGCCGTCGATTCGTCAGGAGAACACCAATGGAACGTTACAATGAGGCCTGTGTGGTAAAAGTTATCAAACACCCCCCTGCAACAATGATATGGTCATGTATTATTAACAATTTACCTGGGCCGTTGTTTTTCGTGGAAGGAACAATGAACCGAAATTCCTATAAGCAGGTCCTCGAACGAATTTTATTGCCCTTCTACCATACACTCGACCCAACAGAAGGTCCATACACCTTCATGCAGGATGGGGCACCTTGCCACCGGGCTAAATCAATAATAAAAATTTTGTCTAACAAAAATCTGCCCTTGCTCCCCTGGCCTGGAAATTCTCCGGACCTTAATCCTATAGAAAACGTATGGAGCATGTTAAAAATAAGGTATACTCATTTCCAAATCCGACAGTAGACTATCTAAAAAAAAATATTCAAAAAATTTGGTCAGAAGACGAAGAAATAAAAAACATGATAAAACAGTGCATTTTAAGTATGCCAAAAAGAATTGAGGCAGTTATTTCTGCCAAAGGTGGAAATACTAAATACTAACTATATTTATATGAAAATATATGCATAATTTAAGCGTAATAAAGTTTTCATGTGTAAATAAAATTCAATTTTGTTTTATTCAAGGTTTTCTCTGAGTTATTCCTGTTTGAATTGAGAAATTGCGTGAAATTCTGCGTGGCCCTAATTCATTGAGTAGATACTGTAATTCGGTCGGAACTTGTGAATTTTCGAATCCTGTAAATTTAAATTTATAAGATTACATGCGTTACATTATTGTAGAAGACATAATATACCTTTTAAAAAATGCTGTACGTATCTCTTAATTATTTTTTTATATTGTATTTCCTTTTTACTATTACAAAGATGTAAAGGTTATGAGAACCTTGTTCTTGAAACCAAAATTTAAATTAATATACATATTTTTTACTGAATCTAGTTTTTGTAAGATGTTTGCTCAATCCTTAGTCCAAAGATTTTTTTTCTGTAGCTGGACTTTACCACATGCCAGTAAGTACTTGCCTGACCTGTATCTGCACCACAATTTAATATTTATTACTCTAGAAGTATTTCAAAAGTTTTTTTTAAATCACACAAAAATGATATCATTTACATCAAAATTTACTAATGTTCCCGCTGAATAGTTATAGTTAAGTTTCTCATACATGTATGTGTATGTTTATGCATATATTTTATTGCAGATCCTATCACCACTTGTTTCCAGTAGATGCATTTAAGGAGACACCGTATGAAAAGCAGGTGGAATACTGTTTTTCCTGTATCAGGAATTTCGAAGATACTGATAAATTTGTAAGGATCAATTTGTTTATGTTAACACGTTCAATGCCTTTAATATAATGTCAAAAGCGCAAATTCTCGAAAACCTATAATTTAGTTCAAAATCAAATTCTACTTCTATTTAAACATCATAAATAAGTGTATTATTTTGTGTTTTCAAAACACACAAAACCGACTACTAATCTTTATCTTTATTTAACACGGCTCTCATCAACGCATGGCTGCAATATTTGTATAGACACGGGAGCCGTGTTTGACACGGAACGTGTTAATGTTATATTATTCCTGATTTCTTATTTTTATGCCATCTTTAACACATGTTAAATTCTTATTAGCTCTTTATTATTTTGCTATATCATTAGCACTTTGAGTGAATGTTTTGGTCTATATTGCGGCATCCATCATCCCGGTTAATGTAAAGTCATTAAAGACAATTTATATATTTCGTTACATTAATTAATATATTTACGCATCGCAAATAAGTGGAGATTTGTCAGGTTCAATGTCAAACATCACAACGATTGCTTCTTGTCTCACAATTTATAAATGATTACTCGAGTGCATTATAGCATTTCATCTTCTAATAAAACTAATATAGTTTCTTCTTGACCTTGTCACGCTTTGTCGTCTACTTGCAATAAAGTGTTTATTTATTGTATCTAAATGAGTTGGATGTTCAATTGCTGGAACATAGAAATAATGCTACCAATTGACTGTTTGTATCAAAAAGTAATAAAATGAATTACTAAAAGGTCTTGTGTACTCCGAGTCAATAATAGGGAAGGGTTTTTATGTATTTGTAATTTTCCCATGTAGCTAGAACTAAATACATACTAATAATAGCCATTTATATTTATTTTATTCCCCCCCCCCCAGAAATTGAACGCGTGATAGTATGCTCTTTAAATATAGACAATTTATTAACAACGTTTTGAGTGTGTCCAAATACTTGTTCATAAAATCTGGATTATCTCCAATCACAGGAGTTATTTTCATATTATTTTTTGACATCTCATCAAAGATGAAGAAGAATATGGAAGAATTGGTGAATGTTACATGCGTGTAAAGTGATCACTTAAACCAGCCTATGACAGTCGTCAGCCACGTAAATTCCCAGACTTCCATATTCTTCTTTATCTTTGATGAGATGTAAAAAAATAATAAAGAGAATTTAAACTAAATATTAATCATAGCCACTTATATTTGTTCCCCCCGACCCTCAGAAATTGAAATCGTGATAGTACAATCTTTATAGACTGTACTGTAACAAGTCAATTTCAGGGGGGAGGGGTAAAATAAATATATGTGAGTGTTGATGTATTTAAGCTACATAGGAATAATTACAAATACATAGAAAACCTTCCCTTTAATTGACTAGGTGTACACAACAACTTTGACTTTATTCTGAGAATGGATATATCGACTCTGGTATACTTTGCCAAAAGTGCCACCTGTCAATATAACGATGATGACGCCGATGTATTTTGGCGGTCGACCTCGGAGAAGGTGTCGCTGTGTGCCACTAATTCCTAAAATTCTGATTTGTCAATAATATTAACAAATTCAACTAATTTTTAGTGAAACATAGAAATATATTTTTTTGTAAAAATCTATTGTTTTTGCCCTTAAAATGTCAGTTTTGTCCAAAGCCTTTCAGCAATTAAATTCACCCTTTTGCAGATAAAATTATAACTTTTTTTACCATCCCTTTATTTACAGGGATATAAAAAAATCCAGCTCTAAATGAGGCCTATTTTGGTGGAATCGAATTTGATTTTGATCAGTTTAGAGCGCCATTCCCGTAATAAACGAGATTTCTGAAATTGTATAATTTTCTCTCCTTTCTTTGCAGATCTATGAATGCGGTACTTGCAATAAATCCTTCTGCTGCGACTGTGATATATTCGTCCACGAGAGCCTCCACGCGTGCCCCGGCTGCTCATCTTTATCTGGGAGTTCAGTAGCCAATAACACGGCCAAACTACCGCAGAAAGCTGAACCAATCACCATCGACTAACAACAATGTATTTTAGGATAATGAATTTTGCAAATGATTCGTAAACAAACCTTTTTTATTTTGTTGCTGGTTTTAAAATTGGTTTATTGATGCCTCAACATAGATGAGTTCTGTAGAGATGGGGATATACATAATTCCGGATATCCACCATTTTTTAATAAAAATTCAGTTACACTAAAAATATTGTGTATAAAATTTAACTACCTTGTTGTCATTATAATTTTCAATGTACCAATCAATCTCCTGTTATCTCGTAATTATTATTAATCCTTCTTTTTTAAACAAGTTTCATTGAATTAATGTGCCTTTTTTAAAATCACAAATGCATTAATAGTCGGTATTAAAGATAAATATATTAATACAATTATAAACAAGTGAAAATACCTCCGCCTCCGTAGTGTAATGGTTAGCACGCTGGGCTACTGTACTGGAGGTCCTGGATTTGATTCCCTATTCGATAAGTGATTTTTTCACTCTAATATTTATTTCATATTACCCTGGACTGGTACCTGAAGCGGAGGGCTGATCACCTTTCCTTCATTTGTTAACAATCACGATAACACTGTTTTTATATGATGCAGTGCCTTATGCACCATTGGGGTGTGGATAAGGGTTTGAAGACGAAGAAGAAAATACCTACTTTGACCACTTTAAAAGTAATTGTAAAATTACTTTATGAAAACCTTGTATGTAATAATTATTACAAACTTCTTCAGAAATTAATAAAATTAGTATGCATCTCACTGATCCATTTTATTTAAATTGAGACGCTTCGAACCGCCACTGTACACAGTGATATGCTTATTGTTAACTGTTATTCATGTTTACATGTTTATTAGTTAATTTGATAAAAGGTCTATAAAAAAGAGATTAACCTTTCCCTTACGGTGGTAAAAACTTCCACATGCAACAATGATATGTATTTTGTAGACCATATTAAAATGTGATATAAAAACCCAAAAAATATTAATATTTCTAAATGTTGCTTTTTTTGACCATTTTTGCAATGTTAGGTCTGGTAAGTATCTGAAAATGAGAAGAAAAAAACTTTGCAAGTAGCCGCCATAGCTGGCGTAGCTGGCACAACCGTCGCGGAGTACGGCTTGTGCGCTACTGAACATAGATTGGGGGAAACAGCATCAAACCACGTGTACAAAAGCACGGCAAGCACGCACACACTGGGAAACGTTTATGTATTGGTGATTCTATCCCCAATTTTTTCACAAATTATTTATTTCCGTCACTACAAATGAATAACTATTCATTATAATAATTTAATGTAATACATAGTTATACATACTAGGAGGAACACAAAAATTGTGAGCCTTTATCTATTAAATTTTATATCGATATTCTCATTATTAGTCAAATTGTAGTAAACACATATCACCGGGAAGGAAAGGTTAAAAGGAAAGGTTAAAAGGAAAGGTGTAGGGTTGTGGTCCCGTGGTTAGTGTCGCGGACTCTCGAGTCAGAATTTCTCGGTTCGAACCCACTCTACCATAATTTGATACCTATTTCTAATAATGACCTGCTTAGGCTCACAGAAATAGTATGAAATTGAAATATTTGTGTAAATAATAAAAACACAAATATTTCACTTTAAAAAAAAAGGCCTCACATTTTGTATCCTAAGAAAAATTGCCATTCCTTTGTGTCCCATTTGCTTAAAAAACCAGTTAATGTATCTTATCAATACGATGACTGTTAAAAATTATATTTAAGGAGATTTTCAAAGATAATTTACAGTCTAGTCGGTCCTACCATGACTTTAGTAAAGTTTACGTTAACTGTCAAAGTAAAGAGTTATGGCACGCATACATAGTAACAAAAATGTATTAATCTTTATGATTGTGTTGATAATAGTAATCATCATTAATTTATTACTATGTACTTGAATATTTTTTTTCCATTCCTGAGCAATGTTCAATGAATATATATAATTTTACTCTTTCAATGCATCGAAAATTGACAGTCATCAAGTAACACATTTGAGAAATGACAGCTCAAAAGCTGGCATCAAATGACATAAGTTGTATTAACAAGTATTTCAATATGTTCTAATTTACTGGTAAACTGAATTTTAAAAAATATGTCCAGCATATTTTTTATTGTTGCTGTAATATGTTAATGCAATTACTCTCACTAGCTGCAAAGAAAAAGTGCATATAAGTATGTATATTCACATAAAATATTTAATTTTTATAAAATACATTGTATTTAGTACCTACATAGTAAAAATATTACATTCTTGTACAAAATTAATTTCCATAAATAAATAAAATTATTTCTACAACCAATTTTTATTTGTTATTTTATTTGAATTGTTTACATCTGTTTATTTATTTTTCCTATATCTTCAAGTAAAATATTGAAAAACTCAACTATACATAGTTGCCGTATTATAGGAATGTTTTTGTAATACGGCAATATTACATATGAAATAAAATATCTATAAAACAGCAACGCAAAAAATTGAAAACAAAAAAATTGGGAATGGTAAGACCCTACATACATTAAATAACAACTTAACTTTCTTCAAACCCAGGTAACATTTAACGTAATTGAATTTTTTTCTTAAAATATCGTTTTCGTATTGAAAAAAAAGTTTTTCTTCAAATAAACATGGTTTTAAAAAGAAAACAGTTATTGAAAGGTAAGGAGTTAAAAAATATAAATACAAATATTTTTTCATTGTTTATTCTAAAAAATAATCATATAAGTATGTATATTCTAAAATAATCAGGCCTGGAATCACGTGCGGCTTCTAGCGTTGCCGAACGCTGAATGAGATCTGTTATTGCGAGTATCACGTTAAGTGACTGCAACTGTCAAGAAGCACGCTGTCCGCCAAAAGCTTGCTTCTTGACAGCTGCTGTCGCTATATTTTTATTTGTTTTACATGTCATTATTATTTCATAGATTTTAAATATGTATTATCATTGCTTCACATACATGTATAATTAATACAATTTTATTCTCTCAATACATCGAAAATTGATAGCTATCACACAATACATTTGAAAAATGACTGTTTTATTTCTATTATAATCTAAATTGATCAGTTAAATGAATTAAAAAAAATACTTATATGCCTTTGGTCAGCATAAACTGCATAAATTTTCTTATTATTATTGAAAAAGAGCAATAGCTACATGTAATTTATTATGTATAAAAATACTTCAGCACTATACTATACTAGAAGGGTTCTACTGTATTACAACTGGGTGCATTATATCTTCTTTCTTTTCCATTTAAACAGACTGACCCAACGTAAAATGAAAAGACGGATTTTTTAACATTCCCGCCGAAAAAGGGCTACCAACTGTCAAACAACCAATAACCCTCTAACTAGCTCTAAGTTAACCTTATACAAATGTGATTATTTTGAAGTTATATCTTTGATCACGCTCGAAGTTTAATCGCCCGTATAATAAACACAATGTGGGTATTTAAATGCAATGAAACAAATGATTGTATGAATCAATACGTTTTGATACATTATTGATTAATATCTCTCTTATCTATTCATCTTTATCTTCGATATGTTTTCAAACTTCAACCAGTTAGATATCAACTTGTAAAAGAAATAAAAGGTGTTATTATAAGCGAAAAAATGCATTGATACTTTTTTATTTATTATATATATATATATATATATATATATATATATATATATATATATATATATATATATATATATATATATATATATATATATATATATCACACATACATATATTTACATTTCCTTACAGTAAAAAAAACATTTATTTTTAAATTCTTTCAGAATCTTTTCATTCTTCATACATTCAGGTATATAATCATACATTTTCATACCCTTATACATTAAACAATTTTGCGACTCGGTTTTTTTCCACAATGGCAGTCTTATTTTATCCTTATTTCTAGTAATAAGTTCATGACAACTTCTACTTCTAATTTAAATCTTCATACATACATCATACTTCTAATTTTAATCTTCATGTATAAATATTAAATGGAAAAATCATGGTGACGGTCGAAACTTTGTTGGAATATCAGACATTTTGCCAATCATGATTTTTAAACTCATATCTTAATCATACATATTTTGCCCAGAGCAGCCATATACTGAGCTTTGAGAATAGATGCCTGCGAAGGAATTTAGGCGTGCGGTGGTTTTGCTGCGTGAAGAATGAGGAAATACGGCGTACAAAACAGCAAATTTTGGTCACAACTGTCGTCAAGAAAAGGCGATTCAGTTGACTAGGTCATGTATTTCCCATGCCTTAATAAAGCTTGCCTCTTTTACATTGGGTTCTCGGCCTCCAGGACGTCCACTGCTGACAATCCGTCGGCAGTTCTCGTCTGAACTTCGGAACACGGACGCGAGGATGCGAGAGACCAGGCAGCAGACAGAAGAATAGAAGTCTGGAGGCAGATTGAGGACTCCATATGAGGAGCGAATATGGATAACTAAGTAAGTAAATCATTTACACAAATAATTAAGTATTTTTGCAAGAATATCGTGTAATAAAGCGTATTTAATTTATTATAAATAAATTACGAATATTTTGAAAATACTTTCCAGCTAAATAGGGTTGCCATTCGTCAGGAAGATGCAGGTAGGTATCAGGGTACATCAGATCAAAACAGATTTTTAACAACCAATTCACACCTGGTCACAGCTGTGTAATACCATACTTCGAATCGTAGAGGCAGCTACTTGTTATATCAGGGATGGCGAACCTACGTCACGCGTGCCATAGGTGGCGTGCGATTTTGTATTCTCACGCGAATTGAGAGAAAAAAATCAATGTGGTTTTAAAAAAAAAACTTTATTAAATCAGACATAAGAAGTAGGCTTATAGTCGAAAGTACCACTGCTTTTATTCTATTAAAAGCTACCAGCTATGAACCCGATATAAAAAAAATGGAATCTAGAATCCAACAACAAAATTTTCACTAATAATGAAGTTTAAAGGGTTCTCTTTTTAAGTCTTTTTTTATTTATTTATTTTATTTTGCCATTAATAAGTGCTTAATTATTTTTTCGGTGTGTTACACAAACATTTGATGCATTTTTATTTCCATGGCATTTGGCACGTGATATATTATTTAATTTGGGAAAAAATGGCGCTACGGCTCAAAAAGGTTTGTCATCCCTTCTATATGATCTGAGTACCGAAAATTTGCTTTTTGACCATATGAGCTAACATTGCTACCAAAAAATTATATGAGCAAATTATTTCCGACCTGTCCATAAGAAATTGCACAAAACCTACTGTGTTTACGGAAAGAAGCTGTTAAAATTGCTTATCATATAAGTATTACATTTTATTAAATCGTATTCCTTAATTTTAAAACAGTAAAATTGATCGCTTATCCAAAGTAAATACGACAAAATAGTTTAATTTATTGCCTTGATTTCCGTCACCTTGGTCGTATTATAATAATCAATAATGGTTATCGTTTGTAGAAATATGAATTTAAAAGCAATATTTTTTCAATCTATGTTTTAGTAATATTTATTTTTACCAAAGATATGCTATATATTTTTATAGAGAAAGAAAATAAATATGAATTTAAATTTCCTAAAACAAACACTACACATTCTTTCGCAAAAGACTAATTTGTTCATAAAACAATATTTATATTCATTTATTCATTCATTTGATTTATTATTCAAGGAATATTATTTTTGTATTCATCGAATTCGAAAACATAGGAATTTCGGAAAACGATTTAAAAGCTATAACCCGTAAACGATATATATGTACACAATATGTATGTACATACATTTAAAAAAACAAACGCAGCATTAAAATATTTGCACGTATTTTTTGTAACGGGTTTGACTACATTTGAAACGAGGAATCTAGGAATCCAGTTGATGCTGTTTTTTTGTATTTTAGTGATGTATAACAGGATTGTAAAATAATGATTGATTTGTTTATGCGTAGATTAGCAAAATACAGGGCTCGACAGATTGCGGCCCGAGATCTATAGCAGCTTTTTGATGATGTACCATATAAAGCAAATTAACCGTAATTAACAATAATTTCAATCATGCCAAGATTTAAAACGAATAATTACTTGCCAGACAGCGAAAAGACAGCTTTCGAAAGCGAAGCTAAAGGTCCCCTTTGTGACTAGTAAAAAGTTTTAAGTTTTATTACTTGAACACATAGGTACTATGAAGATTATAACAGCAAAATATTATATTATAGTCTTCTATGTAGCCTATGACGATATTTTGAAATTTAGTTTTAAACGAAAAAACCTTTTTTCGCAATTCGTTTGAACATTGCTGTAAAGGTATGAAAATCATGTTTCAATTGTAATTTTCTGTTTTTAAATATATGTACTATTATCATAGTATTTTTTCATTTATTAAAAAAATAAAATACTTGAAAAGATCCTTTTTTCATTGCTCTATTGAGGATTAATGATAAAAGTTGTACTCTGTTTTTATTACAAAATCATGTTATTTTCTACCCTGCACTTCAGGATTTTTTTTTATCAGATTAGATATTAGGAAAACCTTTCATTGGAATCTTATCTACCATTTCCAATTAAATAATATATATCTATAATTATTATATTTATAATTTTCCCCCACTAAAAGCTATGTCAGTCCTTTTTATACATAAACACATCAAATGTTTCAACACATAAATTTCATATAATTTATTGATTTTGCATCAACTTTGTGTGGAATAACGATTTAAATATAAAAGTAAAACACTTAAATGCGGCCACTTTTAGGACTAACATTGAGAAGTACAGACGTTAAACATTTTATTTTCAAATTGTTATCAAAAGTTTAATTTTTGTATTTTCACTGATAACATCCGTAGTTCTTGAAAATAGTCGTTTTTAAATTAATAAATTCAAAAGTAGTGAAAATTAAATACAAGTATGTAATTTTTATATTAAAATAATCTTGGTTAATTTTATTTTAAGAAAAAATTACACTGAAAATAATTAGGTTATTCGAGAAAACCCCTTTTCTTCGAAATACTTATTTATTTTTTAAACTATTAATTTTTATATTGCCACAAAACACTTATTAAAATACTATAGACACATAATATTATACGTAAAAACGTGAAAAATATGTAAATAACCGAAAAATCTAAATAAATACAACTCTAGCTATAATCTTTAAAATTTAAATCCTGATTCGGGGGAGATTAATTTAAAAATCTTCACCTGGAAAATTACAACTACATACATAAGATATTTTCTGGTGCCCTAACATAACGAAAATTCTCTATCGTATATTGATGGAAAAATATCCAATTGCAATACTAAGCTATCATTTTTTTTAAATTTATAAGGAAATTTTATGTTCAAGTACATATTGTACATACTTACAATAATTAAAGAAAACACTTCGTTTTTTACCACTTGAGTTTTATTATAGACTACATGTTTCAGAAGTTAAACTTCCATCATTCAGGTCTGTATAATAACTAAAATATAAAATATAAAATTGTTCTATAAATAAGGAGAGGGGAAAGTAAGGGGAAGGGGTTAGTCAAGGAACGGAGTTCGAAAACAAAGGAAAAATTGAAAGCAATGGCGAAGAATTTTGAAACAATATATTATTTAATAAATTATTATTAGAATTCAGGTTTATTTGTATTTCTAAATTTTCAAGATAATTCATAATTTGGCCTTTATATGTACATACTTATGTAGATTGTAACGTACTGTTTCCAACATTTTGAGTGTGTCCAAATACTTGTTCACAAAATCTGGATTATCTCCAATTACAGGAGTTATTTTCATTTTATTTTTTGATATCTCATCAAAGATGAAGAAGAATATGGAAGTTATAACATCGTTAGCGCAAATGTTTTTGGTGTTATTAAAACGATTGATTCGTTTAATTGATACGAGATTTTACTTTTATAATATTATTGAAGACTCAAGTGTGACGGATGTTTGATTGACGTCTGTTTTTAATGAATTAAAGATAAAATATTTAAATAGTAGAGTTTGAACTGGTGTAGAAAAACTGTGCAGTCACGGTTTTCGCCAAGTAACACGCGTGCTCGTATTATATTTTCCAGAGGAGGATTAGGCACAAAGTTGGTTTTGGTATTTGTGATTGATTAATGAAGTAATAGTACGATAATCGTAACGGCTGATTATACCAGCGACTCATGATTAAAAATTGAAAAAATAAACGGTACGTTTGTGAAAACTATTATTAGTTTCATAAAAAAATAGTGTGGATGTAATATGTACCTAATATAAATGTGTATCGAGGATATGACACCCCTAAAGAGATAGTCCAGGCAAATTAAGCTTTTTTAGGTAAAACCGAGGAAAAAAATAGTTTGATTTTTTGCCAAAAGTGTTCCTGGAAGTGTCTTTCAAAAGTCCCCATTTTTCGGGTGTTCACTCCCCCATTCGCATAAGTATTCTTGTCCATGTTTTTCCCGCAATATTAACTTTGGTTTGAGTTAAAAGAAAGCTGCCGATAGCAAAAAAGATCTCCATTAAATTGTCTACGAAATTGTTTTTATTTAATTTTGATAAAACCTGTACGCTCTTAACTACTTTTATTGGGTAAAAAAATAAATAAATATCTTCTATATTCAATGGTCCGCCTCCGTAGTGTGATGGTCAGCACGCTCGGCTACCGTTCTGGAGGTCCCGGGCTCGATTCCCAGGGGGGTCAAATAAATATAAGTGATTTTTTTACTCTAATATTGATTCAATATTATCCTGGACTGGTACCTGAAGCGGAAGGCTGATCACCTTTCCTTCGTGTGTTGACGATTAAGATAACACTGTGTTTATAATGCAGTACCCTATGCACCATTGGGGTGCGGAAAAGGGTTTGAATGAATACTCAATGGAATGGTGTTCCTTGACCATGTGCGTACGTTTATTTACGTGATCAAGGAGAATAACAAACATTCAGTATGTGCAGTGGCGTGCACAGAGAATAAATTAGCGTTGGCAGTAGAGGTAGAGAGTAAGGTAAGCCGGTACTACTCACTAGGGTAGGTAGTAAGGTACTACTTAGTAAGGTAGGGTAGGTACTCGTTGCGTTTTTATGTCACGCTGGTAAGTTAGGATAGGCACTGCTTTTCTGCCTATTAAAATGCACGTTCCTGATTATGTGTATACACACAGTTACTCGTATATTAATTAAGCTAGTCTCAGCATATTAAAACATGATTTTTTTATGCTTTTAAAGATTTCATGGATTTTTCCCCCTAGATTACATTTTATTTTAATTATCTAAAAAAAAGTTTTAAAGCAACTGAATTCATTAATGAGTCAGTATTGAATTTATTTGCATCGTAGTTCCAACTGTACTCAGTAACCGTTGATAATTTAATAATCTCGCTGGTAGTAATGCAAAACGTATGTATCTCCACATAATTAACGTCAATTTCAATGATTTTTACGAGTAGCATGTATCTACTATGTATAACATTCGCCTGCAAAGCGTTTATTATTTGTTTATTTATTCATAGTACAAACACTTTAATTATTTATTCCAGACTAAAAGAACAGTAACACATCCGCATACAATGGTGCATAGGGCACTGATATGAAGAGATGGTGATCAGTGCCGCCCTTATAACTCTAGATTACATTTCTACAATTTACGACGGATATTTGATCCGAGAATTTAAATAAATAATAAAGAATATAGTGACAACTTGCGTGTATCTTAATTTTTTACCGGTATTTGACGTTCGTATTTTATATAAAAATATCAAAATACATGTTGCACTTAGTATTTAAATGTTTTTGGTAAAATGTGATCGTCGTACATTTTACGATTGTCCCGTATCAAGAAGGTACATTGAAACAAATCCAGTGGTCTAGGGCTAAATATTAGAGGAAACAATATTTATTTTGACCCCTCTGGATATCGAGCTCGGGACCCACAACACGGTAGCCAAACGCTCTAACTACGCTATGGAGGTAAACAACATAAGTTTATAAATTTTTTCATTCAAACCCTCATCTGCACCCGATGGTGCATTGGGCACTGCATCATATAAACGCAGTGTTATCTTGATCGTTAACGCATAAAGGAAAAGTGATCAGCCCCAGTCCAGTGTAATATTGAATAAATATTAGAAAATCACTTACGTTTATTTGAACCCCTGGGAATTGAGCCCGGGATCCACAATACGGCAGCCAAACGCTCTAACCACTCGCTATGGAGGTGGACAATATAAGCAAATACCCATATCATTATAACTCAGTTATAGCAAATAAAAACATATCAGCGGAAGCTAAACTGGCAGTGCACAACGGAGTCCTGGTTCCAACTGTAATGTATGGAAGTGAAACATGGAGTTGGCAAAAGAAGGATGAAAGTAGACTGAATGCAGTCGAAATGCGATCTCTCAGAAGAATGTGCGACAAAACGATGTATACTAGATGTGCGAATAGTGAAATAAGGAAGGAATGCAAAGCTGAGATAAGCATTATCGATAAAATTAAGAAAGGTGTGTTGAGATGGTTTGGACATGTAGAACGAATGAGTGAGGAAAGAACGGTAAAACAAATTTATGAGGCGAATGTTAGTGGGAAAAGAAGCAGAGGAAGACCGAGAAAAACATGGCACGATCAGGTATGCCAAATACAAGTACTTTCAAGAAAGTGGTCAGGTTAGGAGTCGTAACAATCGGCGGGTATGTATGAGGAGATGCATGAACGTGGAAGAGAATGTTTGCAAGGACAGAGTGGTGTGGCGCTCTATTCTCTCTGCCTACCCCTGCGGGGAAACGGCGTGATGTTTAGTTAGTTAGTTAGTCAGTCATATCATTATTATTGTTCGCGATGCAGATACGTAAACCTTTTGTATGTGTATACTGATACTAAGTACTACATTATTTTCTATTTACGTAAATCGATTTGACCCTGTGTTTTTTAAAACTTGCTGTATTACTTCAACATGTTGCACGCAGCCATTCATTTATTATTTCAGTCTTCGGTGTTATGCCGGAGTAGGCGGTGGTTGACACGATAATCACATTATCTGTCACACACTTTCCATCCGCACAAAACAGCCGCGAATTTGGCAATCAAACGCGGAAAAAAGTTCAAATAAATAAAAAAAAACGGCGGGTAACGCGTAACTAAACATGTTTTTCTTTCGCGTTTCTAATTTAGTGACCAGTGATTTCTCTTAAAATGTGTTAGGTGTCAAAAGTGTGCGTTTTTAATTGTTTAATTTAAAACAACTGTAATCATGACACAAGACGTGGACTCGCCGGCGTAAGTACAAAAGTATTACAATACAAGTAACCTGGTTACTATTGTTAAAAAAAAAAACAATGGCTTTCACAGATTGGTAATAATTTGATTCTAATCGGAATCACGCAAGATTACATGTCGCTCACTCCTTTCAACAACGTCACATATCAAAAAACTTGATTTTTCAGGAGATCGTTTTTAAAGTTTAAAAATATAATCCAATGTATTAAAAATAAATATCAAGCCACTTTTTGAAATTTTTACTGTGCAACAGATCTTTTTGGGTAAAACATGAATGTTTTTTCTCCATTTGAAAAATATTTAGTATTTTTAAAAAATAAGTAAACAATACCTTTTCTTCAAAATGCAAAAACAACACCTTCTGCCCTGTAGCAGGTAAATATTAAGTTAAAAATATGCCGCTGTTGCTGGGGTATAGTACATTTTCTGGGCATTCCGAAAACATGCACAACTGAAAATTGACGATTTTTGATATATGACGTTGTTGAAAGGAGTGAGCAATGTGATATGAAATGTAAATCATTCGATACAAATCTGTCTAGAGATTCGTAACAAAAGATTAAAACAAACCTAACTTTAATATTCTATCACTAAAAGTTTATATAAACGTATTTAAAAAAAAAAACTGAATAATCAATTTAATCATGATAATATAATTTAAAAAAACACACATTAGACATTGATAAAGATTTCATTAAAAAATCATACATTTATAAAATGACTTTGAACGTCATAAACATTTTTTAACACCGTGTTATTTATTATCTTATTTATCTACAAATAAATTTGTTTCTTCATTATTTTATCAATTTCATCATACTCCTATGGTTGATAGTATATAATTTAATACATGTATAAAGCATCATATGTAGGTACCTATATTTAACATTAATATCCGTATATATTTTTATGTTTTTATTTTATTTTTATAGATTTTTCTTTCCTTGATTCACCGTACAATAAATTAAATTTATAAAAATAAATTAGGGATTTTTCGCACTAAGCAATATTTTCTTCTAATCACTATCCCTATTCAATGGGTCTTGGGGCACTGTATTAGATCGACGCCATGTTAACGCGGTTGAATAAAATGTGCGGTTTAGGTACAATTCCAGGGTGATATTTTATATAAACATTGAAGTAAAAATTTTAAAGATATAATTATTTCATATTTTTGTAATCCTTCCTCTTTTAATAATATGTTCTACTTGAAATGTTGAGCAGTTTAACTATTGCTTTATTATTAATTTAGCTTACATAATGAATTACATTGGTGGGCTGATATTTTCTATAGCGAAGCAATATCTTCCAACCAGTCAAAAATAGACTAATAATACAGGTAATGTTTTACCTTATAGAGCAGTTAGCAAATTAGTGGGCAGATTGCACATAATTATAGACTGCTTGTACATAAGTACAATAAAGAACATAATGTATTGAGTTACAGTATGAATGATCAAATAATTACCATATTGTAATACTTATTTAACTGTAAAATCAAGGAAAACAAGTAAATGGTATCAGGTAAGGAGTTGAGGAGAAAGGTAGAAGGAAACCAAGAAAGGGATGTTTTAGGCGATACTTGAAGGTTATCAGAGATGGTGAATTTTTCACATAGAAGTAATTCTTCCATAGTCTGACCACTTTAACCACAAAAAAAGTAGTTACTGAAGAATGATGTATTATGTCGAGGAACGAAAGTGTTTTCTCCTGAGAAGAGTGAAAGGATATATAAAATTTTTAACAATATATTTAGGTGCATTGATTTGTAGATGAACATAGAATTTTTTTAAATATAATTATTATTATATTTTTAATTAAAAGATGAACATTTGTGTTTTTATTATTTATAAAAATACTAATATTTAGTTTTGCTTATTTAAAACATTGTTTTTCACCACTTGAGTTGTATTTATTTTTAACGACTAGTTTATGAAGCCACAGATTTGAACATTTAGAAATCCAATATTTTTTTTTAAATATACATATAAGAAAAATATTTGTGTTTTTATTACTTCAATTTCATATTGTTTTTGTGAGCTTAAGCGGCTCATTATTAAAAATAGGTATCAAATTGTGGTAGAGCGGGTTCAAACCCAGAAACTTTGACACAAAAGTCCGCGACACTAAACCACGGGACCATAACCCGACACAAATTGTAATTAAAAACACTTATTTGTAAGAAGAACCACTTGAGCAATAAAAAAATAAAAATTATACAATTTAATTGTGTCTTACCACAAAGTGAATACCGAAATAACATATAAAACTGATGTATTATACTTTTAGCTTTCAAGATATTTCTTTTGATTGATTTTTGTTCTTGCAGTGAGGCTGCAGCCATGCTTACGGGAATTCAGAAATCACCGCAGATAGTATCAAACATGGATAATCAAAAGCCGCAAAAGAAACCTCGGAAGGAGTCCCTCAGGGATTTCATCAAGGACCTCGGATCTGTTGGCTCATTACCGGGTCATCAAGGGAAACCTTACTCCACCAGAAGAGGTATTATCAATCAGGTCAGTGAGAAACACACAAAATTATATTCTTAATATTCAATTTGAGTTTAATATTGAGTGTAATCTGTATGATTACACTCAATACAATACCATTTAAAATAAGTGTATGAAAGTTATTACTTAACACTTTGTTTGCCAACAAATTTATGACATACTTACCTTAAAAACCAAACATTAGGTCGATTGATGCTTAGGACGGGAAGGGTATTTTTACCTTCAGCGCTGGCCTCAATTCAAACGCAAAATAGAAGGAAGTATTCAATGTTTTTATATGAATATTATATGCCAATCTTTATTAAGGTCTTAACTATATTCACAACATTTTGAATGTGCCCAAATACTTGTTCACAAAATCTGGATTATCTCCAATTACAGGAGTTATTTTCATAGCATGTGAAGTTCTAGTGATTCAAGAACAATGTTTCAAAATTGGTTCATATATATAGAGCTTTTAAGAATTTGAGTAGTGTGGTTGTCAATAATGGGTAGAATTAGTGAATGGTACACGTGTGTAAAGTGATCACTTAAACCAGCCTATGACGGTCGTCAGCCCCGTAAATGCCCAGACTTCCATATTCTTCTTCATCTTTGATGAGATGTAGAAAAATGATATCTTAACTATAATTTCAAAATTATCAAATTTGAAGGAATCGCGTCAAATTCAATACGCCAGCGGTCCGCAGGTGTAAAAAATACCAGTCTGAAATGTGTTAATATGGTTATAACACAGATGAAATAAATTAACAATGCCATGGGTCATATGCACCTATTTAAGTATAATTTTTTTTTGTATTTAGATAATTGTATATTTTATGTTTATTTTTATTTTTCAGTGCATAGCGGCCTTAGCAGTATTTGTGTTGTCAGCGGGAGCCGGCCAGCCTATAGGATTCTCTGCAGTTCTGTTGCCACAACTTTTATTGGAAAATTCCACCATGAACGCTGACTTGGAAATGGGATCCTGGATTGGTATGTTACATTTTCAAGAGAAAAATCCTCTGTTTCCTGACCAACTGGACACCATACAATGCTTTATGTACAATTTATATTTTTTGTAATTTTTCTCAATGATAATGACAGATAATGACAGATATTATTTTTATTTTTTATATTTATTTAATATATTTACATTTTTTAGTATAACATAATATATTTGAAATATTTATACATATGGAAAATCATATTTCGATTCGCTGTGCCTCTCCAAAAAAGGGACTGAGCTCTTGTGCTTGGAGAGGGACTTACACTCGTGGTTTAATGTTATATAATAAAAATAAAATAGTATATTTTTTTGTATATTTTTTTAAGATTTATTATAATGGGCTTTAATTTTTTTCTTAAGAATTTTTATATCATCTATTATAGTAAAGATAATATTTTGAGTGTGTCCAACTCACAAATCTGGGTTTATACACTGAGAAGTTATTTATATTCACATCTCAGCATAGACAAAGAAGTCTGGGCATTTGCAGGTTTACGGCCGGTCATAGGCTGGTTTAAGCGATCACTTTATAAACATGCAACATTCACCATTCAACTCATGGCAACCAATCTAATCAAATTTCAAAACTTAAATATCATTAATTTACATGTTCATAGACATGGGAATTTTCGGCACCATCTATAGTTGACTTGAGTTTTTTTAATTAGTAGAGATCCTTATGAAAGTCAGATTCTTCCAGAATTATTTTAAATGCTAAAACAAACGTACTCAACTCAACCATAGATGGTGCCGAAAACTCACATATTGAAGAATATGTCAATTAAAGGATATATTATATATACAAGTTAAGTTAAATTGTGAATGTTACATGTGTGATCACTTAACCACTTCACACTCGATTTTTTTTAAAGAAATTGGTCCAAACGAATCTATTTTTTTATTGCATTTTAATTACGTACTCATAATTTTTAAATATTTTTTTTTTTTGTATGAAGATCAAATGTGATTGAGCGCGGACATAACTCCAAGTGAAACCGCTCACAGGTGAGCGACTTGAAAGCTAATTCGGGCTCACCAGTGAGCGCGCGAGTGTGAAGCGATTAAACCAGCCTATGACATGTCCTAAGCCCCGCAAATACCCATACTTCCATATTCTTCTTCATATATGTTGAGGTGTCAACAGACTTGGAAGTTCAAAAAAATGGCGCAGTGGTATTTTGATAGTAGTGATTATTAAATAGTGCATTAGATTAAGTGCAGCATACAGTTATTGAGTTCTAAACCCCTTAAGTAATTATTAAAAAATAATAAAAAATGAACAAAATAACCTTTTTTAAAAAAGAATTTTACTTACTGAACATATCGCTCACTACTTTCAAGAACGTCATAAATCAAAAATCCTCAATTTTCAGTTGTGCATGTTTTCGGAATGCTCAGAAAATGTACTATATCCCAGCAAAAAAGGCAAATTTTAAACTTAATATTTACCCGCTACAGGGTAGAAAAAATTGTTTTTGCATTTTGAAGAAGAGGTATTGTTTAATTTTTTTTTTTAAATATACTAAATATTTTTCAAATTGAGAAAAAAACCTCCAGGTTTAACCTAAAAAAGATCTGTTGCATAGTAAAAAGTTAATTGCAATTAGTGGCTTGATATTTATTTTTAAAACGTTGTGTTACATTTTTAAGCTTTAAAAACATTCTCCTGAAAAATCAGTTTTTTTTCATTTATGACGTTCTTGAAAGGAGTGAGCGATATGTGTGTATATCCTAAATAAAAACCTTAAAACATAAAAAAAGTTGTATCATTGAAATTGTCCTTTGGTGCTGTAAATTTTGAAGCCTGAGCAGGACAAAGGCTAACTTTGCAGGGCTCGCAGTATTGGAGACTCTTGTCAGATTTTTTCCCCCCTCTTGTCTCTTTCCCTGCTTTCAACATACCGTATTTATTTTTACTCGAGTTTATTAGAGAGTGGTT
The DNA here is from genome assembly GCF_059751285.1 of Brachycentrus maculatus. Classification (NCBI taxonomy): domain Eukaryota; kingdom Metazoa; phylum Arthropoda; class Insecta; order Trichoptera; family Brachycentridae; genus Brachycentrus; species Brachycentrus maculatus. The sequence continues at coordinate 456,638 of NW_028280786.1, forward strand.
CTTTCTGCAGGTGAAGTTTGTTCGAGTCATCTTGTGTGTTTTCCCACAAAATAGCCACCTGAATATACTCCTTAAGCGGGCCTGATCCTTAATCAGTTTATCCTTTTGTTGTTTCCAGCAAGTATCCACTCGGCTGCGACCCCCATTGGTTCCATGCTGGCGGGCCCGCTGATGGAGCGCGTGGGTAGGCTGCGCTCCCTGCAGCTGTGTGTGCTTCCCCTCATACTGGGATGGGTGGTGCTGGCGGCGGCCCCTTCTCTGGCCGTGCTGTTTGTGGGCAGAGTGCTCTGCGGATACTCCGTGGGCACACTGGCGGCCACTTGTCAGGTAAATCATTATATTAAAAAAGGGCAGTTACTGATATGTATTGAAATGGGTGATCGAATTAAATAACGACTTATAAAAAAGGCTTTGCTAAGTAAATTTTTTGGATTTTCACCAATTATTATACTCACCAATTTAACAAATTGTATGGCCACTAAAATAATGATAACAATCCATTTTTTAGTCTTTCATAGTTTTTAATTGTAATGTTTTTTTAAAAATTTTATTTAATTTAATTTCTTACATAAATTAATATATAAACACATATTGAAACCCTGACATGAAGATCAGCTAATTAAAATATTTAAAAAAACTTGTGTGCGACGACCCATGATGACATATGGGATCGAATGCAGAGCGGACACTGCAGTAACAAAAAGATTTTAAGGAATAGTGATAAACACCTAGTGTAATTAAACATAATTTTAGTAACAAAAAAAGAGCTAAGAGTGTCAGAAATGCAGACTCTAAGGAGCATATCTAGCAAGAGCCTACAAGATAGAATGAGGAACACCAGGATAAGAGAAATATGCGAGATTGAAGATGTCATTAGGTGGGGAAGGTAACGAAGAAGACAATGGTATGAATGGAACCATTCAGACTCCCCTACATCGCATTGCACGGCTAACCCCAAGGAAGACGACTCCCGGGCAGACCACCAAAGAGATGGACAGCTGGGAATCGACATTGCAGGAGGCTAAACCCTCTTAAAAACAGGCCACAAGGCCTACACCAAGTAGAAAAAGAAGATCATTGAGCAAAGAAACATGATACACCATGTGGTAATTAAAGTTTAATGGAAAAAATCTCCCTACTTCTTTAACTCATATTATTTGATTTGGAAGGAGTTTGGCATTTAAACACCACGCTTGCCAGACGGGTCGGTGAGTTTTGGGTTTCAGCCGACCTTAACATAGGGAATAGATTCTGTTTGTAGCCGCCCATTCTGGGTCAGACGCCACATTCTACGATGGAGACTTTGGGAGAACAAAAGAGGTGTCAGTAGACCCCTAAAGAGATGGTCCATGACATAGTTGCTGTGGGGGGTAAAAACTGGTTGCAAGCAGCAACCAACCAGAGGAAATGGAAAGAAAGGGAAGAGGCCTATATCCAGCAGTGGAGGTCAGAGGGCTCATAAAGAAGAAGAAGAAAGAACTTATTTAACAGTTTACTTTAAAATTTCAAGGTAGCCAGACAAAACATTAAATGTACAATGATATTCCAGGTGTATCTGGGAGAGATCTCAGACCCGCGCTTACGCGGCCTGCTGTCGGGCGCCCCCTTTGTGTCCTACTCCATCGGCATCCTGGTGATATACAGTCTGGGCGAGCTGCCCTGGCGGTGGGTGGCCGCCTCGGGCATAGTGCTCCCTGTGGTGGCGCTGCTCCTACTCATCCGGGCCCCCGAGACCCCCGACTGGCTCGCTCGGCACGGCAAGCTGCAGAAGGCGCACTCCTCTGTGCGGTGGCTGAGGGGGGATGACTTGATGGTTAGTCTGATAGTAACCCGGTGTATAAGTGGTGAATAGAGCTCCGGATGAGATTGATATTGTTTTTGTTGCCGGGAATGCAAGGAGCAGAAAGATTACCTCTCCTATCATCCATTGTTTACTCTGTGTAATACCAATTTTGTAAACACTTATTCGTGATTACCGGTTTCGGAAAATCATTCCATCGTCAGCTCATTAAAATAAAATTATTACAATTTGACATTTCGCTCACTCCTTTCAAGAACGTCATAAATCAAAAATCGACAATTTTGAGTTGTGCGTGTTTTCGTAATGCCCAGAAAATGTACTATATCCCAGCAAAAGCGGCATATTTTTAACTTAATATTTACCCCCTACTGGGCAGAAAGTGTTATTTTTGCATTTTGAAGAAAAGGTATTGTTTAATTATTTTTTTAAATATACTAAATATTTTTCAAATGGAGAAAAAATATTCAGGTTTTACCTAAAAAGATCTGTTGCATAGTAAAAAGTTAAATGAGTGGCTTGATATTTATTTTTAATACATTGTATTTTATGTTTGAACTTTAAAAACGTTCTCCTGAAAAATTAAGTTTTTTGATTTATGACGTTCTTGAAAGGAGTGAGCGATTTGTATTCAAATAAAATTTTGAAAGAGAAAAAGAAGACAAATGAATCACTATGGGCATATTTTCAAATGTGGACTTGAACTTAAATTCGGTGTTAACATCTTCTAATTAGAGCAAAATCTGGCGTTAGTTAACAAATATTTGGATACACTCAAGTTATTGTGTTAAAAGAGTATTCATAATTGAACTCGTAAGATTTTTTCGCTTCCAGAACCTTACAGCTCCTGTGTATTAGAGTAAATGAAAATTCACAAATATCTATTATATTTTTTGATTTGCTCCATTTCAGGCAAAAAAAGAGATTCACCAAATCATGACGGCCAGCGCGAGGGAAAGAGACGAACAGATGCGAACCAAAGACAGTTTCTTCAAAAGTATAAGCCGACCTCCCGTTTTGAAGCCACTCATAATAATAAACGTCTTCAACATGCTTCAAATCTTCTCCGGAACGTACATTGTTATATTCTATGCTGTGGATATAATCCGCGATGTAGCCGGAAATGCTATAGACAGTTTAGTAGCCGCCATATTAACAGCTGTGATAAGATTAGTGTTTAGTTTATTAGGCTGCTTTTTACTTTATCACGTTAACCGGAGGACAATGTGCATTATGTCAGGGATGGGCTCCGGGATAACATCCCTAGGGTTAGGTATATTTATGTTGTGCAGGCAAGGTATGGAGTCCACCTCCTTGGATGTTTGGGTAACAGCCGTATGTATTATAATATACATAGCCTCTAATACTCTAGGATTTATGATGTTGCCAGGTCTAATGGTCGGTGAACTTCTTCCCGCCAAAATTAGAGGAATGTGTGGGGGATACATATTTATGATTTTTAATATAGTTTTATTCACATTTACAAAGTTATACCCATTAATGAAGTATGCCATAGGTAGTCATGGTCTATTTATGATTTTCGGGGTCGCTTCATTATTGGGTACAGTCTTTATGTATTTAGTGTTACCAGAAACTAGGAATAAGAGCTTAATACAAATTGAACAGTATTTTGAGAAATCTAACTTTTTGTGGAGGAATCGTAAGATAATGATTTCTGATAGTACAAATATATAATTAGGTAAATTAATTTAGTTAGTTGAATTGACAACAATTGTGGTAGGAATGTCTGTTTATTATCCAATATTGTTTATTGGATTCATTTTATGTGATTTAAATAACAATTTAATAATTTATTTTATTTTATTTGTAACATTCATTATGTTTTACTGTGTAATACCAATATTTTTATGAGCTTAAAATATTTTTGAAACACAAATTATTGTGGTTTCGTCGATACGTTTTCGTGACGTGAGTCAGTGAGTTTAAAATGAAGTAAAATATATTTATGCTAAAAATATATTTATGCTACTAGAAAAATATCTAAAGCTAGTAGAACAATACTTTGATCATGTATTGTATTACATATGTATTAACTGTTCAAAGTGTGACAATCTTAAAAATTATTTTTAAAATATTATAAGAATCTCATAAGCACAGTTATGATTATTTTTGAATATATTTAATAATCAATACATATAATATTTAATGACAGTATTATTTTGTTGCTTAAAAAGCTAGTTAAAACCATTAGATGGCAGCAGAAAAATAATTTTAAGTAGTATAAAGTAGGTACCTAACTTTATTGGCCTGCAATCATTTTGCATGAAGTCTTAAATACATAATTGAAGCAATCATTTCTCTCTCTATTGCTACAATGGACACGGATTGTTCCTTAATATGACATGACATAACAATGTGATTACAAATTGATGGCAATAGATTGTTCAAGAAAGTTCTATATTAGAATTCTCTGAATAGATACATGTTAGTAAGATATAAAATATAACCAATATACTGATTATAAGTATTTAGTAAACACTTTTGATTAATCCTACCATATTTTAAATTTATTTTTGTGAAAGCACATTTAAGTTGGCAATATTTTGTACATTATTAATGAACAAACATGATTTCATTAGTGTACAGGTCAGTTAATACATAAAACTATAAAGAACTTGACACAAAGTCATGAAAATTTTTAATGTTTTCAATTTTGTTATTTAAAAAAAAGGTTACATTGAGAAAATATTCCTTTCAATCACTAATCTTTTTTGTTCACATTTCTGTACTTCATGGTGCATAGGTAACTGCATTGTTTAATCAAAATACGTATTTTTATAAACAGTGTTGACGCTTCTCCCCCAAGAAATTGTATACTTACAAACATACATTAATCATTGGGGACATCATTTTTAATGTAATACTTTGCTGTATAACGTATTGCCGATTTATATTGAAATAATATATTGTGATAAACAGTGAAACCTCTATCTGTCTTTCCTCGAATAATCGTTTTCCCGGATGTGTCGTTTATTTCTTCTACCCCAAATTAATTTCATACAAAAATAGATCGCATTTATCGTTTTTATCCACCATTTTACCGCATTCATCGTTTGAATTATGCTACATATTTGATATAATTTGTCTGTTTTTTTTATTTTTTTTTCAATTTTCTCAATTTTGTTACATTCGACTACAATATTTCAACATGTGGGATACAGACTATCGAAAGCTTTTGTGATGGATACAGCAGAAGAGGTCTGAAGATCTTTGGGTTCTGTTAAACTTTGTATTTTTTTTAATAAATACATTTATTAACATCTAAAACTTAAAATATATTATCTTAAAATTTTCACCTCCTAATGGTTATGCAGATTGGGAGGACGGTATCTTTACTCGATTGTATGTCCTTGTGTATTGACTTCTTTATCCCGCATTCATTGTTTTCCCGCATTCATAGTTTATTTCAATAGGTCCCTTTAAAAACGATAGATAGAGGTTTCACTGTATTTATTTTATATAGTACTCGTATATAATGATGTTAACTTACATTTAATTTTTGTTTGTTTGTAGTTTTCAAAAGTTTTTGACAGGGTATTTAGCAAAATTCATAATATTATTATTACCTCATCATAAAGCGGCTTGTGGAGCACAAATGGGGGCTACTACATATCTCCCAAAAAAAACCTTATTAATTTTTTCTTTCGCCATTCTTTTCTTTATTTTTTAATTTTTAATTTGTTAATTATTGTAATTTTTAATTTCATTTTATAAAAAAATGGTGTAAAACATATATGGCTGACTAAATATTGCACCCACCACTTAGTCAAACTGGAATAAAAATTTATTATTATTATTATTATTTATTAATAAACAAAAATTTATTCTTTGATTTATTTATTAATAGCTAAGTATATGGATTTTGTTGATTTTGTCAAAATTATAATGAACTTCATTAAATCACAAAAGTTTTGTTTTCTATGTTTATGTTTATGTTTAGTTTGAATATTTTAAATTTGTAGTTATTTAAATTATTATATATTTGCTTTGCAAGGAGGAATTCTTTGCTAAGCAAAGTAACTTGATTAATCACATTGCACCAGCACAGAAAAAATGCCAGATTAGATTGTAAAAATAATATATTTCCGAAAATAAGTAGACACTACACATATTTACAATCTGTATTTTTCAATCGGAGAAAGGAAAAATATTAAATTGATGCTGTATAATTAATTTAAAAACAAAGATAGCTTGATTTAAAAAAATATATATATATAAGATTACTTTTTGATGTCTTTGAGATAAATGTCTTCTTCTCTACCAGGCACATATGAGAAAAAAACGTCCCTGAAATAAACAATAATACAATAATGAATATCTCCATCACATTTCATATTCTTTTTTATAGTCCTTCACTCTCCACTATCCCATTTATGTTATTTACATCCCATAAAATATATTCCATTCCTAATTTCAAGAATCTAATGCGTCGGACTGATCAACCACCCATTCTTCGTATTTTAACAATCAATTTAACATCAGTGCGGTACCCAATCCAATATAAGGTGGTGGTGACAGGGGTCAGAAAAAACAGTTGGAAAAAGCAGTTTTAAGTCGTTAAGTAAGCAGCCCATCTAAAGGGTTGAGAGTTTCAAGTACTTGGGAGTGCGTGCAAATGAAAATGGTAGCCTTCAAAAGGAACTGGGAGAGCGTTCAGGACTTGCAGGGTCCAAATTTAACAGTTTGAAGGCTGTCTAGAGATTGGATTTATACTCAGTGAAGACCAAATGTCACCTATACAATGCCTGCATTGCTCCTATTCTCTTATACGGCTGTGAAACATGGCACCTTACAAGAGCCCAGCTTAGTTTTGAGAATAGGTGTCTGCGAAGAATTTTAGGCATGGAGTGGTTTGACTTTGTGAGGAATGAAGAGATAAGGCGTAGGATTCAGAAAAAAATGGTCACAACTGTCGTCAAGAAAAGGCGATTCAGTTCGCTGGGCCATGTACTCCGCATGCCTCCCGAGAGCTTTAATCAAGCTTGCCTCTTTTACAAGGTATTGGGTTGCGCCGCCCAGGATGACCACTGCTGACAATTTGTCTGCAGTTCTCGTAAAAACTTCGGGACGCGGATCTGACTTGGGAGGATACAAGGAAGCTGGCAGCCGACAGAAAAGTCTGGAGACAGTTTGTGGACTTCACATGCTCCACATAGGGAGCACATACAGATAGGTTCGTTGGTTCAAAAGAATTTTTTTGATTAACAAACATGTTATATTTTTAAATTATTTATGCAGTACCTAAATAAAAATGTATGTAGAATATATAGCATTTTCATTAACCGAAATTCTCTTTTTTATCCCACTTTTCTCAAAACACTCCAAATAATTCTCTGATCCCAACGACCCACTCCACAATTTACATTCGGTAATCCGCTTGCTAATGCAAGCTGGCGCTGTAATACATATTTAAAATGATCTTTTTAATTACCTGAAAGATGTATTTGGGAACTTTTCCATTTCCATTGTTGGCCACCAGAGTTGCCCAGTTTTGATCAACTTACGTTTAACTTTTTTATGGTACTGCGTATGCAATTCCTCCACCTGTATAATTAATTAATCAAATTAAGATATTAAAACATTTGTACACGTAATGGGGGTATGGTTGTCACTGGCTTTATTAGATTTTTTTAATAAAGGGAGGATATTGATATTATATCTTGTATAACTAAAATGATAAAGCAAATATTTATAACGTAAGGTTTAATTAAGTTGAATTTCTTTTAAAGCTATAGCTTTAAGCACAAAATAAAAATTGTTGCAGGCGTTTTGGATGAAAATGTCACATTGATGGACCATTGACTATGTTTCATTACCATAACCATATTTATAATATTATTTTTCAAATAAAGACTGATTAATATTTGAGGGTTTTAGAAGCAAACATAGAAATATCCATCAAAAACAAATGTTTTTTCAAAATCGTTTCTATTGTAGATAGCTTAAAAACAGAGTAAAAATTTAACAAAATTAAAAAATAGTATGTATTTTTTACATAGTTTAAAAAAATAGTATTTCGATTCAATACTATTTTCACCGAAATGTCAGGGGTTTGCGTTTGAATAAAAGGAATTAAATTCTGGTACAGTGAGCCTCCAGCTCAGACATTGTGATACAAACACCACAAACTTGATTAAAATTAATAAATAATTACAAAATTTCTAGCAATCCACAATAGAAATTAAATTATGTAGAATAAAATACCTACTAATTTATTGATTTGAGGGCGTTGATTCCAATTCATGCTAAATAATTGTTTATCAGTAAAAGGAAGTTTGGGAGGAGTAACACGAAAATGTTGAGTTGATAAGAACCGCCATTTTACATTTTGTTCCAACCGTATTTTTTCTGTAAATCAAATACTATGGATAAATTAGCTCAATGATACCAATGTCTATGGTTGAGATTGTTTAATTAACTTATAAAAGGATTATTTAAAAAAATTACAGACCGGTATTAAGAAATGATTTGTCATGCAAATACATAATTTACATAAACAAAATATGTTTATTAGATTTTCCTTTGCTGTGTTTCATAGTAATATATCACCCATAAAAAGTCAAAATACTTAAACCAATAAATTTAAGTATTCATTTGAGGGTTCAGAAAATAAATTAATGTGCAGTTTGATTGAAAAATGAAATTCCTCAAACATTTATTAAAAAAACATATGTAGAACCTTGATTATCCAGGGTAATTGGGGTTTAACATGGTTCGGATAATAAACAAAAAATCATATAGTAAAGGAAGAAAAAAATCTATTGTGACCCGATTTTTACATACTGAATCATTGAATGATATTTTTGAATAATCCCAGGTGCATACACTTGTTTATTCAAATAAATGCACCAAATAAGCAACATTGTTACACCGCAGGATATGATGTGAAAACTAATGTGTGGTCAAGCAAGTACGAGTGCATTTGACTCAATATATCTGGTCTCTTAAGACCCACTTGCATTGCTCATAAGGTGCGCTTGCTTAAACGGATGTGTTCACCAATATTAAATTATTAATAAAATGACAGTACCACTCTCTTCATTAGAAATTCCCCCCTTTAAACGCTTTCTTGCCCATTCTTGTAGCATCGGCAACTTGTGTACTTCGGGTAAAGATGGTATAAGGGCTCCAGATTCAGCCTGTTCAGCTAAAAGAACCTATTAAATATCATTTTGGTTCGATTAATTCATCCAATTGTTGCAAACATAATACAGTTAAAGCTTATTACTGTATTTGGGAATTAAAGGGACCGATTTGAAATTAATTCATTTAACAAATTGATTTATGGAGGTTATTGAGAAAAATCTTACTTTTAAAAACGTGTTGATGTTTATTGGATGGCTCTTTCTTTTTTTGACCCGTTTCTTCTGTAAACAAAATATATCAAAATTTGCATTGACATAAAATATTAAATTGAATATTATCCCTTGCAATTTCCATGCCACCATGTTATTGTTGTATTATTGTAACTACTCGATATTACACAATATGATAAAAAAGAAAAAATGAAAGATAATCTTAATGATACTACAAATTTATTATTTAAACTCTTTGGCCGCAGTTAACACATACATCTATGACACTACACTTAAGTGCATATATCACATATGCAATGCAAATATCGCAGATAGATATGTCATGATAGATAGTCCTGATAATTTTTGTGAGTTTGGTGATTGTGGCTTGGACAGGGGTGATATTCATTAGATCCACTGACCTTAGTAGATTTGCCACTGCTCTTTGGTTTTTGCTTCTGCTGTTTTGTTTTACTTGGTTTCTTAGATTTTTTAGGCGGTTTGACATTTTTTCTCTTCAACTCTTCAGCCTCCCACCTTTTCTGGTTTATATACTTTACAATAGCTGGATACCTGATAATATATGCAAAATGTCAATGAATAATGCATGTATTTTTTAGCTTACTATGCCGGATGTAAAAATTTTCATCATAACATGCCAACCGGTGTATTAATATTAATAAATGTTCTATACAGTGTTATCCCATCTTTTTTTTCGTTAAGGCCCATTGAAGGGGGACGTTGGTTATATTTTAGATTGTTTTGATTAATTAAAATTTAATTGCATTTAAACATGCCTCCTAAATAAAGTACCGTTACACTAAAAATTAATATCCAGTGGAACCTCTCATAACGAACATAATTCGTTCCTGAATCTTCTCGCTAAGCGGAACACTCACTACGCGAAACACTTTTTGTTTTACTGGCGTGGAAGTCCCGGCTCACAAGTGAATGTTGTAAAAAAGGGACTTGCACTTTCTCTGCAACTCGTTATGTGAAATTTTGCTCGTTAAGGGAGCAACTTTTTCATTTTTTTTTGTTTGTTATGCAAATTGCTCCTTATGAGAGGTTCCACTGTAAAGTGATTTTAGATTTTAACTAGCTAGAATACTAATCAATAAGAACCCTGAGATTGTTTTTTTTGCAAAGAGACGGTTCCATCTGTGAATATTAAGAGATAATGACACCCAATGTGTCGGCAGTAGCGTGAAGTGAATTATTATTTTTTGTTGGTAGTTACTTCATTTTTATTGAGTCTGTTAATTTTTTTTATGTAATTACCATCATTTCATAAAAAAAATTAACATACTCAATAAAAATTAAGTAACTACCAATCAATCAGGGCTTTGGGCAGCCCGATACAATTTGACCCATGGAACAGTACCGATCCATAGCCTGAGGGTTGGGGACTACTATTTTACACAATTTTGGTATTCAGAAAATATAATTGAGAATCTTATTTAAGGTATTTTTTGAGAAAAAATCATTTAATAATTGATTACAGAAATAGCTACAGCACATCAAATTCATACAAACCATTTCACACAATCACACTCCACCCCACAGCAGTCATAAGCATTCATTGGCAAGGGAATTATTTCATGGGTTGACTGTACTTCGGAATCTTCTGTAGAAAAATATTTTGATTAAAATATATATGGATTATATTTGAGTATTAAAAAATCATTAAAGATAGAAACATAAAATTTCATTATCTACCTGTTATTTTCTTGGATGGCCCTTTTGTTTTCTTAGTAACCTATATATTACAATAGAATAAAATAAATGAATGAATATTTATGTCATTCTCATTTAAGTAAAATATTGGAAACTCAAAGATTTGATTTAAAAAAAGATATGTTTGCAAAATTTAAAAATATAATCTTAAAACAATTATGTTAGTTCTGGAATCTCAACATTAAACTAAATATAATAGATTAGTTAATACATAAACAAGAAGTTATGATTTTTAATTCAAATTTACTTAGTAAATACCACTATTTCTTAAAATCTACTGTGACACGTGTTTCGATGCATTCCGCATCATTTTCAAACCCAGTATGCGAATCCATCGAAACACGTGTCACAGTAGATTTTAAGAAAAAGTGGTATTTACTAAGTAAATTTGAATAAAAAATCATAACTTCTTGTTTATGTTTAAATTTTAATTAAAAATGGATAGGTTTTACCCCAAAGTAACTGCGGAATCAATTAATGAAAGAAGTTATGAGTTAAAAAGTGGAAAAAGTTAACATAAAATTATTTATTTCTGGTAGTTTCAAAGTAAAAACATATAATAATTTTAGGACTTACACTTTCACTAGCATCACTATCTTCATCATCCTGAAAAATATATATTTTTTAATGTATTTGAAATTAAACAACAAAAAAACATTGGTTTGACCAAGATTCTCAAAAGAATTGTGGAACAATTAAGATTATTGCTCGAATAATACAAACTGATAATAGACCAAATTTCCTCATGATTGACTCTGAAAGAGGCAGTGGATCCTTCGCGGGAGGTCGCGGTTTATACATTTCCGTTGATATCAGCGGAATATACGGATCTGGCGCTAGGTAAACGGACTTAGGCGGTTTGGGATGTTTTGGACGGGCTGGAATTTGAAAAATTAGTTATTTAAAATTGCTGAATTTACTAATATTACTAATATTTTTTTAGCTACAAAAATCAGTTGATTAACACTATTAAGCTATTTTCTTTCTAAAAATTGGTAGCAGATTTTATCTTAATGCTTGAAATTATTATTTCATATTTTAGACCAAAAATAGAGTCTTTTTAATAATTAGATTTGATTGCTTGTCTATGAATACACACAATTGCAATTAAATATCTTCCTAAGGTGAAATCACCTGTGAAAAATATGCTATACTATGTAATATTATGGTGGGGACTGACCGGAGTCATTTCGTTGTAGCGTAACACGTTACGATGCCAGCATTAGTATAATCAGTACAGTGATCCAAGCGATCCATCCATAGTCGGAGAGCACGGCGCGAGCGACGTTACGTTACGTTATGTTACGACGAAATGCTCCAGTCAGTCCCCGCCTTTACACTATTGAGAAAGGTATTTGGTTTCACTGTTCTCTGAAAACAAGGTTTCTGAGATGCTTGGTAATTAATCAGCAGTTAACTATTCATTGAAATAAATTAAAACACATATATAATTGATCTGTTCATTTAATAAGATAAGAAATCTATAGTTACGTGGAGGTTTCAATGGTGGTGTGGGAGGAAACATATATTTTGTTTGTCTATCTAATTCCTTTATAACTTCATTAATACCAAGGAAAATGATAGAGGAAATTATAAGTTTTTGTTCCAAAATGTATTCTGTAAGAACAAAAATAAACTATATGGGGAAAAAATAATTAACTTTTATTTTTAGGTAGAATGATCGATCAACAAAATTATGCTTCAAAATTAAATACACACAATATACATTGGATCATAAGTTGTAAAACGTTTCTCTTCTCAACAATATTGTTTGAACATATATTGTTGGATTATTATATTATTAAACCATATCCGCTCCCTGGGTGGAGCGTATGGAGTCCACGAACTGTCTCCAGGCTTTTCTGTCGGCTGCCAGTTCCCTTGCATCCTCCCGAGTCAGATCCGCGTCCTGAAGTTCTGACGAGAACTGCCGACGAACTGTTAGCAGTAGTCGGCGTGAACCTGATGCCTTGTAAAAGAGGCAAGCTTGATTAAGGCTCTCTGGAGGCATATTGTTGGAAGGAGCCGAAAAAGTATACATAGTCACATGAAGAATGTTCAACTAGACAAAGCTGGAGCCAACCACAATCGAAAATGTTTTCAATTGCATAGATAATTGATTCAGACATAAATAAAAGTGCACTGGATACTTGTACTAAAATATGTACTTATAATGTACTCAAGTAATGTTCAGTTTTGGAATAAATTTAATTCAAAAACAGAAGTTCCGCTTTGCGAACTTTTCATCTTGAATTGATAAAACATTAATATCGTTGTCAAAAGTGCTGATTTAGAGCTGACAAATATTACTTACGCTCTTGTAATTCACTGGGATCATATTCATATACGGAATAATATAAATCATTAAAGAACAGAATTGGATCTTCGTTACTCCTTTTTAATGAGCCCATGACTGTGAGACTCTTATACCTTGGTAATATGCCAAGGGTGGCCAGTACTCTCATGGTCCTGCTTGGAGTTCCTTGTCCAATGTCCATGTGCATCATTAGCGCCAGAGTTGATATACTATCTCGCTGAGGATTGGATAATTCTTGATACCAAGGAGGACCAATATCAGCAACTACTTTTGCTGAATAATATTTATCTGTAAATATTAGTTTATTATTAATACTGACAAAAAATTGCTCATTTGATAAGAAAAAGTGTGGAATATATGCGAAACACATGGCAATGAGGATGGCCTGGAAGAACTGGTTGGGATTGGTATCCCGGAGGAGCAGAGAGGGAGGGAAAGATCCCCACATGATGGACTGACTAAGTTAAGGCGGAGCAGGCACTTTGGTGGTTGGAGCGCTACGTGCAGCGCAGTCAAGAGATTACTGGAGAAAAGTCATTGCTACCACAAGGATCACAACCCTAAGTAATGAGGGCTAAGACGGAGATGAAATATGCAAAAATACTTTGAAAGAAAGAATGATAATATTATCGTTGTCATTGTCAAATGTCATTTTTTAAATGTTTCTGAAGTTTACTTCAATTTGAATTAAACTGGATTTTTCACTCTTGCACATAAGCACTAATATAATTTAGCTATTTATATACTCTAATAAAAAAGGTATGATTTTTCAATGTTTAAATTTAGGTTTATTAAAAGTTTATTTATTCAATATTACCCTGGACTGGTACCTGAAGCGGAGGGCTGATCACCTTTCCTTCATGTGTAAACGATCAAGATAACACTGTGTTTATATGAAGCAGTGCCCTATGCACCATTGGGGTGCGGATAAGGGTTTTATTATTATATTATTAAGTGAGTTTTAAATCTCAGGCAAAAACATTTTTAACTCCTAACCCTTAATCCTGAACCGAAGGAAGGGCACTGTATTTAACTTGATTGTTGATCTCATGAAAGAAGGGTGATAAATATATTTCAATCCAGGATTTTCAGTACTACTGTTCTACCACCAAATACGCTAAACACTACACTATGGAGGCAGACAATGTTAACATTATTTGGTTCAATAAAAAAATAGTGACATAATGTTTTTTTTTGTTCTTTGCTATTTATCAATCATCTAAAGATGTGGACAGAATTTGTTTCTACACCTTTACATTTAAAACAATAAATTACAATAAGCAATGAAATTAATTTTTAAAAATGCGTTAAATTTAATAAGGACATTAAAATTAATTTCATTTATATTGAATGATTAGGTATATTCATTTCTATAAAGATATACTTACTAAATTCTCTTTCTTGTTTGTGTTCTTCACTAAGTCTTCTCCATAAATTTTGACAATCAATGAGGTACTTATCCCGGTCTTCTTTCCGCCATTTTAACTCAATTGAAATCAAAGAGGAAGATGTTCTCCAAATTTGCTTAAAAATATTTTATTATTAATTATGAAAATACCTTACATACTAATAAATCACATACTAATATAAGAGTTTCTGCTTAATAAAAAGCTTCTTTACATCTCACCAATAGATGTCTGTAGTGAAGTTCTAGTGATTCAAGAACAAGGTTTCTAAATTGGTTCATATATATAGAACTTCCAAGAATTTGAGTAGTGTGGTTGTCAATAATGGGTAGAATTGGTGAATGTTACACGTGTGTAAAGTGATCACTTAAACCAGCCTATGACGGTCGTCAGCCCCGTAAATGCCCAGACTTCCATATTCTTCTTCATCTTTGATGAGATGTCAAAAAATAATATGAAAATACCTTTATTTTTCTTCCATTATCTGCATCAAATGGCGCAAAAGGCACTGCATTATATTATCGAGTCTCATCATTAAGGTGGCCACATATGAATAGAATTACAGCTCTTCACAAATGTCCCTGAATGTTGAGTTGGGCTAGCCCAGTATAATTCAGTAACATCCTTATTAGTAACCAGCGACCAAATTATACCCGCAGCAGCGGTCGGATAATTCATTTACAAGAAAATCTTCAGAAGTTGTATTTAGATAGAAATAGCCTAAATATTCATTACCTATCTGTAATATTTACTTTGGTCAACTCCTGTGATGAGTGTAGTTTGTGAATGTACCCCGTAAAAACTTTATAAGTCAATATAATAAAAAAAATCAATCAGAATCAATTCAGTTCAGAATCATCAGTATAATTATTTATTTTCAATCTAACCCAGTCGAGTACCAAACCCTGGTAACTTGTAAAACTATATTGGAAAATGACAAAAACATTACCGTACCTTTTTCTTTCTTTTAGGTACGATTTCCGTAACCGAAACATTGGTTGAATCACTCATTTTGTATTTTAATTTGTATCTCTAAAATTTATAAATGTCAACATGAGACAGGAAAATTTGAGGGGAATAAAACAAAACGGAACAGATTTGAATTGTTTACTTTTGAATAAAATTTCACCTCAGATGGTACTTATCTACTTTTAAAAAAATCACACCATACAATTTTTCTTTGACGGTAAATTTATGTAGTTATAATTTACAAAACAATTTTCCAGCGTTATAACATATTTGACCAAGGTCATTTGTAGAAATTCTAAAACACAAATATTTAATCAACTCTGTTTAAGGAAGTAAATTGTTTAAGTGATGTTTTTCATTGGAAATCCACTTATAAATTCTAACCATTATCCGCATCTAATAGTGCATAGGTAAGCAGTGTTATCTTGATTGTTAAATACATGAAGGAAATTTGATCACTCCTGCACTTAAGGCAACAGTCCATGGTAATGTTAAACAAATATTAGAGTGAAAAATCACATATATTTTGACCTCCGTGGGAATCGAATCCAAGACATCCGGCGTAATAGCCAAATATCCAAAGTCTTACCAGATGAATAAACTATAAACCTTGGGGGATACTACTGTTAAGGCTTGATTAAATATTGACTTTACTTTTTTCTCTGTACAGGTCATATTTCTTTAATTTTCTTATGTTCACAATGAATTAGTGAATAAAATCTAAAACATGTATTGTATTGTGATTCATGATATCGTAGTAGTACAGGAGAAAGTGACTAACTACCAAAACGTAAAATGTTCAGGGGGGCCATTTAAGTCACTTTTGCTTGGCAAGAAAATAAACATCAATGCAGTTAGTTATTTTTAGCAAGTCAATATATTTTACTTCCAAGTTTAAAATCCTTTGGGATTTTTTTCAGGGCAATATAATGCTAGTAAGATATCAAATGGTCAATGATGACGTTTTTGTAAAAAATGTCACTTTCTCCTGTATGACGATATATACTTTTTTTCTTTTGTGAACCACAAACAAATAATTTTTAATACTATGCACTATGGGCAGAGCGATTGTTGATTGATAAAGTTAGACCAAAATGTCGATAAAATGAAATATGATGAGACACAAAAATTATAAAACATTTATAAAAAAAAGCTGGATTATAATTATAATCCAGGATTCGGATCTCACATACTAATATAAGAGTTTCTGCTTAATAAAAAGCTTCTTTACATCTCACCAATAGATGTCTCTAGTGAAGTTCTAGTGATTCATGAACAAGGTTTCTAAATTGGTTCATATATATATAGAACTTCCAAGAATTTGAGTAGTGTGGTTGTCAATAATGGGTAGAATTGGTGAATGTTACACGTGTAATATGTAAAGTGATCACTTAAACCAGCCTATGACGGTCGTCAGCCCCGTAAATGCCCAGACTTCCATATTCTTCTTCATCTTTGATGAGATGTCAAAAAATAATAAAAAAAAGCGTTCCGAGCAAAGATCTATTATTCTTTATAATTTACCATTAGAAAGTACAATTTAAAATATAAGTATTTCTCACTAGGAGATCCCGTGTGTTGTATTTATTTACATTTTTTTATAATACTTAGTTACATCAGCTTGAATATAATGGGTTTTCGAATATAACACTACCATAAATATTTTAACAATAAATTTTAAATACATTAATGTAGATTTCAAATCTCAAATAATATGCAAATGTTGATTATCATACAGTGGAACCTCTCATAACGTGTATAATTCGTTCCAGTATCTTACTCATTAAGCGAAACATTTTTTGTTTCAATTGGCGCGGCTCACAAGTGAATGTCTTGAAAAAGGGACTTGACTTTTCTCTGTAACTCGTTATGTGAAATGTCGCTTGTTAAGGGAGCAAGTTTTTTACATTTTTTTACTCATTATGAGAGGTTCCACTGTACTTATTATAAACTATTATAAATTCTGTCTAATGACAATTTATTTTCATTTTTACAAATCAGGTAGCATGTCATGAAGCGTGTTCTGGTATATCATCTGCACAAGTCTTCAGAGATATCCCATTCTTCCGTAATTGCAGGTTCTTGGTTAAGTCGATAGCTTCCTTGTAAGGGGGTGAGATGGGTCCTTGAACTGGCTCCTTATAGGAGTAGTCTCCTCTTCCAGGTAGCTGTAGGGACACTGTGGTATCAGAGTCGTAAGCACTCAAGTCCCCGCAAGAGTTAAATGGCACCACCAGCCGGTTGGGCCCGACTAACTGATTGAAATCACAATATTCATGATCCAAAAGAGGGTTCACCATTGTAGGAACGTACCCTTCTGGCGCTTTATACTTCTGACAGACAACGAAAGCTTCGATGCTCGAATTCCTTGAGCTGAGGGGTTTCGCGACAGTGACAATAGGAAAGAATTGCTTCAATTGCGAATACAACAAAGTGACATCTTTTCCTCTGAATATTTTAGCTACAAAGGTTCCACCTTCTTTCAGGATGTGGGTAGTGATGTTTAAGGCTGCTAGCAGGAGTTGTGATTGAATGTATTCATCGATGTCGTGAAGGCCGGTTACGTCAGGAGCGCCATCGCAAACAACCAAATCGGCGGGTTTGCCTTCAAAATGACCGATGATTTCCTGAGCTGTGGTCAACTTAGTTATGTCTCCTTGTATCTGAACGACTCCGGGCAGCGGCGCCATGGCCTGTAGATCGACTGCGACTATTTTTACATCCCTTTCTTCATTCGACTTCAGTTTTTGAGCAAGAACTTGGCTCCAACTGCCGGGGGCGGCACATAAGTCAACAGCGCGCGTGACTCCATCGAAAATATTGTATTCTTCATCGATGTGCATTAACTTAAAAGCGCTCCTGGCTCTCCATCCTTCTTCTTTAGCCAAACGGTAGTAAATGTCTCTTTTGTCTTTAGAAGATTTACCCATGGCGATCGGCCAAAACTAATACTCCAAACACGTTTTCAAGGAATAAAGTATGGCTATACGGTTTTGAATTAAATATTCAACAGAGATTTATCAATCTGATTGCTTTTGTGTTCTAATCATTGATGTTCTATCGAGTGATATAAAAAGAATCAATTTATACTATTTACTTGTAAATATTTATATTTTGGCGTATCTGTCACTGACCAAAAATTTGCCACAATTTGCTTAGAAAAACGGAAAACGGAAATGAGATGACAAAAGCAAAGCTATAACCATAGTCTAGAAAGTATTTTAACCTTAATATGGGGTGAATAACAGCAGGTTTTCATATTGATTATGTGAAAATTACATAATTTTATGGAATTGAAAATCCGTACGTTTTTTATTATTTTTATTAAAGCATTATTTGTATACTATATGTACCAGATGAAAGGAAAATATTGGGAAGCTGTATAAAAAGAAAGCTAAACTAAAAATAATGTTTTCATACAGACGAATATAAAAAATTACAAAGTGAAATAAACTTTGATTCCGGAAAAAAACATATTATGTGCAATTTATTTAATAAGAAGGCAGGTGCTAATAACATTTGGGCAACTGTATGATATTTTACTTATTCTAACGAAAATTGTTCCAAAGATAAGTTTCTGGTTTTACCGAAAATTTTCGAATTCCTTTACATGGGTGCGCATTTGTACTTAAGGGTTAATAACGTCATACTAACTGGATTTATAGTACAGCAGCTCTAAATATTTTTAAGAGTTGTATATTATCTCTCCCTATTCATATTGTAAAGAAGGAAACCAAAATAGCGCCTAAAGTATTTTTGCATTTTGGAATTGTTCGAAAGATGATTATACGTGATCTGCCTCATCTTTCATATAATACGTTAACAAAATCGAATTGATATCAACTTTCCTACTTTACATAAATTAAAATAAAAATAAAATATGAATGCAGGGAATAGAATAAATGGTGTTTTGAACTGAGTGATTGGGAATAAGAATATGTCCATGGAAGCCAAGCTAGCGGTTCACAACAGCATGCTAGTACCGACACTAATGTATGGAAGCGAAACATGGAACTGGCAAAGGAAGGATGAAAGCAGAGTGAACGCTGTTAAATTGCGTTCCCTCAGACGAATGTGCGGAAAATCATTGTATGACAGAATTGTAAAACGACGATATAAGAAAGGAATGTAAGGCTTAACGAGGAATAATTGAAAAGATTAGGAAGAGTTCTTTGCGGTGGTATGGACATGTGGAGCGAATGGATAACGAGAGAATGACTAAGAAAGTATATGTGGCGAATGTGAGAGGGAAAACAGAACGTGGACGACCGAAAAAGACTTGGCACGATCAGATCTGTTAGATTTAAGCAATGAAAACATTGTATGGCGCCATCTGTGGGCGTCGAATGTAAGCAAGCAGAGGTGCGCAAGAGAGCGGCGCAGAGCGAATAAGAGGATCTACGACAGCGGTCGGTCGATTAGAAAAACACGTATATTGTTATTAAATAAACTCAATTAAAAGTTAATCTTTGTTCTCTTTGCATCCTTCCCTATTCCCGTCAACAGGTTATGGGCCCAGGTCGCGATTGATGTGCGGATTGCAAAGATTTTCGTGGATTTAAAAAAAAAAAAAATTGAGGTTAGCCGGCATTGTGGTCGGAAGAAAAACGCGGGTGTCGCGGTCGTTTTAAGTTTGTGTGTGAATTACGCGTGGTCGAGAGTAAAGACTTATTCGAAATGGAGGAAACTCACGCTACTCATAGTGTAAAGGCAGTGAAGATTACCAGCGAGAACTGGAATCTTTGGAAATTTCAAACGAAAGTGGCGCTAAAGGCCAAGGGTGTATTTGATGTAGTGGACGGTGCGTTTGAGAAGCCAAGGCAGGGCAGTGCGTCAGTTGACTATGAGAAGAAGGCGAGGGAATGGCAAACGTGCGACAATAAGGCGCAGGGCATCATTGTGGATAGGATGGATGAATCCAGCATGGCTCACATTATAACATGTGACACAGCCAAAGAAATGTGGAGGAAATTGCAGGTCGTGTTCGAAAGAAAGTCGGAGCTGAGTCTCCATCTACTGCAACAAAAATTTTATAATTTTAAATTTAATGAGACGGACAAGATGGTAGATTTTATAACAAATTTAAATACGATTACCAACAACTTAGAACAGGCTGGAGAACCAGTTGCAGAAAGCATGATTATAACTAAAATTTTAATGTCACTACCCGAGAAATTCAGACACTTCATATCAGCATGGGACTCGGTGCCTAAGGAATCGCAGGAGCTAGATGCACTAACATCCAGATTACTAATAGAAGAGGACAGAAATATTGCAAGCATGCAAGGAAGTAAAGGGGAAAAACGTGCAGACATAGTTGCGTTTGCGGCAAAAAGCAAAATAAAATGTTTTAGTTGTGGAAATTTCGGACACTTTAAGAGTGAGTGTAAATTCAGAGGCGGAGGAGGTGCAAGACCTGCAGGGAACGGGGTACAAAGGTGTCACTACTGTGGTATTCCAGGGCATCAAATAAGATACTGTAGAATAAGGTTGAATAAACAAAATTCAGAACCCAGACAGCCGGAGGAGACCAAAAAAACAAATGCATTTATTAATGTGCCCGAGGCATTTGTAGCGACGCAGCGGGAAACAAACTGGTATTTAGACAGCGGTGCAAGTGAGCACATGTGTAACACGAGAGAAGCATTCAAAAGACTTGACAGCCTAGGCAATTCAAGAAGCGTAAAAGTTGGTGATGGAACAAGCTTAGAGATTGAGGGAATTGGAAAAGTAGAATTGGAGGCATTCAACGGAAAATACTGGATTAAGACAGAAATCGATAACGTGTTATATGTACCTCGACTAAAGGTAAATCTATTTTCACTGGGCGCTGTTCTAGATAAAGGATTCACGTTCGAATCAAATAAGTATGAATGCAAAATAATGCAAGGAAAACGTGTGGCGACGGTAGCAATCAGAGAAGAAAAACTATATAAATTACAATTTCGATACATCTCATCATATGCAAATTTCGCTACCGCAACGTTGAAAGAATGGCACGAAAAGTTGGGGCACCAGAACATTAAGCATGTAAAAGAAGTGTTGAATGTAAATAATGTATCGTACGAAAATGATCCGAACTTCTTTTGCGAAGCCTGCATACAAGGTAAGCAGCACAAATTGCCTTTTAACAACAGTATAAGTAAAACATTGCGTACGGGAGAATTGATCCACGCCGATGTATGCGGTCCGATGGAAGAATTTTCGGTAGGCGGTTCAAGATATTTTCTTCTCATGAAGGATGACTACTCAAGGTTTCGCAAGGTATATTTTTTGAAAAACAAATACGAAGTTAAAGAAAACATTGATCACTTTATTAAGAGAGCAAAATTCGAATGTGGAAATGAAATTAATACCTTGAGGTCAGATAACGGATTAGAATTTATTAACACTGAAGTGAGAACATTGCTTAATAAATATGGAATTAAGCACGAAAAGACAGTACCGTATACGCCTGAACAAAATGGAAAAGCGGAAAGAGAAATGAGAACGATAGTTGAAGCTGCAAGAACACTGATAAGTGCAAGAAAATTACCGAAGATTTTGTGGGCAGAGGCGGTGAATGCAAGCGTCTATGTAATAAATCGAACAGGCCCAAGTACACAGAAAGGAGTAACACCTTTCGAGTTATGGTTTCAAAAGAGTTTTAAACTCGATCATTTTCAAATTTTTGGCATCGATGCATACGTCCACATCCCCAAGGAAAAGAGATTAAAGTGGGATGAGAAAAGCACAAAAGGAATATTTGTGGGATATGACGAGAATACAAAGGGGTACAGGATATTTTGTCCTTCAACTAATAGCGTGATCCTCGCAAGAGACGTGATATTCAACGAGAGCAATGAGGAAGAACCAAAACTTCAAGAGATTCGAGCAACAATCGACGCAGGTGACATTGCAGAAGAAGAAACAACTGTTGACAACATTACTGATGATGAAGACAATGAAGACGAGGAGCAAGGACAAACGGAAGGGGCAGAAGTCAACAAAAGACGAAGGCAGCAACCCAGTTGGCTACGCGATTATGTGACCTACTTCACATCCGAGAGATTTGACATCGAACCAACAACATTTCAAGAAGCCATCGACGGAGTCAATGCAACGCACTGGAAGGCAGCAATGGAAGAGGAACTTGCAACAATAAAGAAAAATAATGTGTGGACTGTTTTAAATAAACTTCCAAGTGATAAGTGCGCGATTGATTCAAAGTGGGTTTTTAAAATTAAGACAAATAGTGAAGGCGAGAAACATTTTAAAGCGCGTATTGTGGCGCGAGGTTTTATGCAGAATAGTGATGAATTGGGCGAAATTTATGCACCAGTCGCGAGATTAGAGACTTTTAGAATTTTTATGTGTGTGGCAAATAAGTTCAAACTAGAGGTACAACAGTTGGATGTAAAAGGCGCATTTTTGTACGGTAAAATAGAAGAAGAAGTTTTCATGTGGTTACCAGAACAACCGGAAAATCCTGACAAACAAATTGTAAAATTAAACAAATCCTTATACGGTCTAAAAAAGTCACCAAAATATTGGTATGAGGAGTTAAATTCTGTATTACTAGAACAGATGTTTGTGCGTTCTAAAAACGATTATTGTTTGTACATATACACGAAATGTGAGGTTAAAACTTACTTACTAGTGTATGTTGACGATATTCTTATAGCAGGAAATGATGTAAAACACGTTGTTAAAATTAAGAACGAATTGAAGAGTAAATTCGAGATTAAAGACTTGGGTAAGGTGAATTATTATCTGGGAATTAGAGTAAGCCAAGATGTTACAAAGGGTGTCACAATTCTAGACCAAAAATTATATTTAGAAAAAGTACTGGAAAAATTCAACATGAGTGACTGTAACGGAGCAGCAACATGCTGTGACTCAGGTATGATTTTTGAAAATCTAATAAGAGAAAAGTCGGAGAGTGCAGAGATTGAGCACAAGTGTAGACAGATTATCGGAAATTTGATGTATGCAGCTGTAGGGACAAGACCAGATTTGTGTTTTATTACTAACAAGTTGGCTAGATTTCGAGCAAAGCATCTTCTGATTTGTATAAAGCCTTAAAACGAGTACTGCGATATGTTAGAGCCACCCTTGATGTTAAATTAATATATACTGCTGATTCTAATTGTTATTTGGAAGGATATGTAGATGCAGATTGGGCAGGCGATAAAACGGATCGGAAATCCACGACAGGATATATTTTTAAAATGTTTAATGGTTGCATAAGTTGGGCATCCAAGAAACAGCAAAGCGTCAGTTTGTCATCTACTGAAGCTGAATATATTGCCTTGAGCATCGCTTGCGCACAAGCGTGTTGGATAAGGGGAGTATTGGATGATTTTGAAATTAACATTACAGGAAAGATTTTAATATTTGAAGATAACCAAGGTGCGATCAAGTCTGCATTGAATGCAGGGACGCAGAGACTCAAACATATCGATATAAGATATCATTTTATCAAGGAGAAAGTTGAAGATGGGTCGGTAGTGTTAAATTATATTAAAACCAACGAGCAAATTGCAGATATTTGTACAAAGATTGTTAACAAAGTTAGGGCTCAGTATTTGCTAAAGAAAATTTGTAATATGTAGTATGCGGGTGTTTATTATTTTTTTTTTTATGGATTTTTCATTGAGGGGGGGTGTTAGATTTAAGCAATGAAAACATTGTATGGCGCCATCTGTGGGCGTCGAATGTAAGCAAGCAGAGGTGCGCAAGAGAGCGGCGCAGAGCGAATAAGAGGATCTACGACAGCGGTCGGTCGATTAGAAAAACACGTATATTGTTATTAAATAAACTCAATTAAAAGTTAATCTTTGTTCTCTTTGCATCCTTCCCTATTCCCGTCAACAAGATCAATCAGAACCTAAAATTTGGCGGTGTAAAAAGTCTGCGTAATCGGAGGGCATGTGTGACTAGATGTATGGATGTGAAGGAGGCGAGGAGTGTATGTCAGGACAGAAGAGTGTGGCGTTCCATCCTCTCTGCCTACCCCTGCGAGGAAACGGCGTGATGGTAGTAGTAGGAGTAGTAGTAATATTAAAATAATAAATTTTAAATATAGTTTTCTCATCTATGGTATGTAAATATAAAAAAATGGAATAATGATCTTTGAGTTTTTCAAAATATATTAGAAATAAGAAACATTAAATTAAGATTAATTAAAATATTTTTTTGAAACTTTAATAATAAGAATAAAAATGAAAATTTTTAAAAAATGATCGACTTACTAGTATTTTTTTTTAAATATTTGGCAATTTAAAAAAATCCTCGGTTTCTCGTATTGAAAAATCGAGTACTGTATTTAAATAAGGGAAAAATATTATGATGTACATACAAAGAAACCTTTTCTCAAAAATTGTTTCTATTCACCTGAAATAATGGAAATACATTTTTATGATTAAAAGCGATAATCAAATGCACGTTTTGTTTAAGTGAACAACCTTTGGATACATAGATATGTATTATCATTGCATAGATACATTATTTTGACAGGTGTCATCACGCACGCATTCTGTGCACGCGCCTTGACTTAACATAACCTTAAAATACCTTGTTTTTAATGAAGCTATTAAGCGAATACTATTAAGCGAATTTAAAAGAATTGTGATAAATTTTCATTCAATGTAATTTTAGAGGATTCCACACAATTATTTTAATATGGCTGAGAAAATAAAGTGAGTTTGAACATCATTGGCAATGAGCATATAATGTCTACTTTGTTTTTCCTTCTATTATGGAAAAAAAATCAATCAATCATCAGTTTTAAAAAGAAAAAAGTCGGCATTAATGCTAAATTTTTGTTGATTTTATGTCCGATTATACGAGTTTTCGCGGAATATAGTATTTTACGGAAGTAATAATGAAAAACTGAGAGTTAAAGGAATATTTTTACACATGTGCCAACGCAAATGGCAAATCAAAGTTATAGTTATTATATTTAAATTGTATTCGAGCAAGTATCTGATATCCAAGGATTACCGAGATTCACTGGAAGAAATTAATGATTTACCTTTTTTTCTAGATTGGACACTAAGTACGATTTAGATGGAGAATATAACCCTTCCGACTCCGAGGATGAATATTCCGAGAATGAAAAACGTTTGTTAGCCAAAGCTCGAAAAGGAAATAGAGACGATTCAGGCAGTGAGGAAGAAGTTTATGGGTTTTCCGATTCTGAGAAAGAAGACGATGTTGCTGACAGTGATATTGAGGGACAAGAGGCGTCCGGTGATGACCTCCCTGATACGAGAGCTTGGGGACAGAAAAAGAGATCTTTTTACTCCACTGATTACGTCGATGAAGACTACGGAGGCTTCGGTAAAGATGAAGAAGCTGCAACATTAGAAGAGAAGGAAGCCAGGATACTCCAAACCAGGTTAGCTGAACAATTGGAAGATGACGACTTCTCCTTAGACTTCTTCACTTCTAAAGGAGAAGAAAGTTCTAAAAAAGAAAAGGATGGAGAAGTACTCATAAAAACCGATCTCTCCCAAATGTCAAAAAGGCAGAAACTGCAGCTTTTAGAAAAAGAATCACCAGAATTTACCGGATTAGTCGACGACTTCAAATCCAAGCTCTCTCTAGCAAGAAATACTTTACTACCTTTCTTGAATTTAGTTAAGGATGGAACAGTTCCCAAGTGCGAAGCTACTCATTTTGTCAAAACACAATACGATCTTATTTTAAATTACTGCACGAATATAAGTTTCTATCTGTTACTCAAGATAAAGAAAATAAGTATTCAGAACCATCCTGCTGTAAAGCGACTTTACCAGTACAGGCAGATGTTAAATCAAATAGAGCCGATTTACGAAAATTCTATAAAACCTCAGGTTGAAAGAATATTATCAGCTGTGAATAACGACGAGAACATTAGTGTACTTTTACCGCAAAAAAGTATCAGCAAGACAAAGAAACTCAATCTTCTCGATAAGTTAGACCGAAGAGAGTCTGCTAAAATTGCGGAAGTGGAGAATGGTGATCTTCATGAAGAGTCAGAGGAAGAGTCGGAAGAGGAAACTAATGAATCGCAGAATACAGCTGAAAACGGTACAAGTTTACCAGCACCGACTGAGGAAAGTGTGACGGAGACAGAAGGCGGCGAGAAGAGAGCCATCACGTACCAGATGGCCAAGAATAAAGGTCTCACGCCGCATCGCAAGAAGGAACAGAGGAATCCCAGAGTCAAGCACAGGAACAAGTACAGGAAAGCCAAGATCAGGAGGAAGGGAGCTATTCGGGAAGTTCGAACTGAGGTTTCTCGGTACGCCGGAGAGATATCCGGTATCAAGTCCAACGTCAAGAAGAGTATCAAAATTAGATAATAAAAGAAACAATTATTTGTATTTTAAATATTTTATTTTCAGGATAGTAAAAAATAATAATTACAAAATTAAGGTATTCTTTCTGTCCATTATAAAATTAACTTTTCCACATATTCTTGTATTTTTTATTTTTGCCACCTGTAACAAAAAGTGTTATGTAAAAAAATTATAATTTCCATCATTAACCAGAATGCTTCTAAGTCTCATATTTCATACATATGGAATCTTTTATGTACTGAGATTAAAGGATAACAACAATAGAATTAAAAAAAAAAATGGGACATAAATACAATTTTAATATAAAAATATATATATCTACCAATTGGGTTTAAAAATACGATGAATCCATATAATTTTTTGTATTTCGGTGAAATAATTTATTATGTAAACTGATATGTATGAATAAAATCTACCAAATTCCGGTGGAAGAAATAATTTTTTACATCCTCATAAAAAAATAATTCTCATTGGTTATAAATTTGTTAAAGCATTCATAGTTATATATATTTTCAAGGGGTGAGTCACTTACAGTTTGAGAACTTTGTCTTTTCCACCTGAAGCGACGCAAGATCCATCTGGTGACCAGTCAACTGCAAACACGGCATCAGCATGTCCCGGAAGGTCTATTTCTAGTTTTTTAGTTTTCATATTCCAAACTAAAATTAATAAAATCAGTGAGTTACTAAGAAAAATATTTTCTCAAAACATTAAATGACATTTGAAGTAAAATTTGACCACATATGTTTTCTCAGAAAGTCAGCATGTATTTATTTACCTTTCAATGTGGAATCAGCACTACCGCTGACCAGGAGCCTAGAATCAGCAGACCACGCTATCATGTAAACAGCTTGAACATGTCCTCGAAGTGACGTTATGAATTTTCCATTCATAGAATCCCATAATTTAACAGACTTGTCGAAAGATGCTGATGCAATAATTCTGAAAACAAACATTATTATTCAATGAGTTTATAAACACTTTAAGTATCGCGTACGCCACATTAAAATGACTGACGTCTGTCGAAAACATGATTTTTTCAATATTCTATCATTAATCAATATTTCATAAAAGTGGGGACTGACTGGAGCATTTTGTCGTTACGTAACATTCGCGACGAGCATTCGACTTCGGATGGAGCACTCTGAACGCTGTACTGACTATACGAATTCTCGCATCGTAACGTATTACGGCGAAATGACTTCAGTCAGTCCCCACTTTAAGTATATCCTGCCATTGAGTAGTGAAATTCTCTAAGCGTGAATATTAGATAATGTTTTTTTTTCTCAATCAAAGTTGTGTATAGCTGAGGATACCAACGTGAGGTATGTGGTAGTTTGAGCAAAAAAATATATGGTTTCAAGCGTAAATTTCAGAAGAAAGTGCTAAAATTGATGAATTGTTCAAAATCAATGAATGGTTCTTGTGGCGATTTTATGATTGTGATTTCCAATTCCTCACTAACATTAAAACTTCAACTGCATGGATGTCTTAAAATATAACTTTTTCTCTCTAAAGTTGACTACTAAAAGAGGGTAAAAACATCAGTAAAAAGACGAAAGTCATGAAAATATGGCTTATTAAATTTATATAAATATGTGCATAAATTTTAGAAAGATCACTATTAATATCTGAGTAGAGTAATATCAATAATTGACCTCACTAAATCTACTCAGAAGTTCGAAGCTTACTAAAACAATATTATAATAAATATCAATACATACATAACAAAATTAAACTTTTTTTTACCTTGTGTCGGGTGAGAATCGAACGTCATTGATAAGTTGTTGATGGCCCGTCATTCTAGCTAAAGGTTTTTTGTCAGTTGAAGGAAGCCAAAGGAATAGTGTAAAGTCATCGGATCCAGAAACTAATCTCTCAACGCCCGTTGAACAGACTGCTTCATATTTCTCCCGTGCGAGTTCTTGTAAACTTTTTTCTACAAAAAAATATATATTAATTTTGAAGAGGTCAATAAAAGTTTGTAATTCACAATTTGTAACGCTGATGTCAACCTTGGTGTACGGCAATTCTAACGCCCAGGAAGGAGGAGAATAAAATAATGAATGCTACCTACTGGACTTCGCCGCAAGCAGATGTGTCAAGCGGAAGAATCCAAGCTACTAAGCGATTGTATCCATAGTTTAAGTATACATTGTGATTCAATTCATTTGTGTGCTTATTAAACAGAAAGATCTCGTTTCCATATAATTTATAAACTTACTGTTTTGAGTTTGCTTGTTGGCATCCATGATAGGATGGAATGGTCCAATTCTCAGTACAAAGTCAGTACTCAATGCTAACGTGTTGACCCAGTGAGCGTGACCTTCCAATATTCTGCAAAGTACTCCATCATCAGCTCTCCACACTCGGATGGTCCTATCTTGCGATGCGGAGTATATAAGACCAGCGCCTCCCCATTTTATCTATTGCCAGACAAGATAATATTTTACGTATACATATACTGTTTGGTGATTGAGTTGAAAAGTCATTTTAATTTGTGACAAATATGGATTATTACCTGAGTTACAGCTTTTGTGTGCCCGGCAAGGGTAAGTAGTGTTTGGCACACTACTGTGTCCCAAATGCGAATATCCCCATCCTTTGACGAACTTGCTATTTTTCTACATTCCGGATTTCTGAAATGTGTCAGATAAAATTTCATTAGGTAAAAGAAATTGGTAATGAAATGATTTTTGTTGGGTAATATATCCACAATAAAACACGGTTTTTTGGATTGAATTCTACATTTATTTATGTATATTTATGTATATGTGACGCGTTACGTCTTCTTAGGACATTATCAAACACAGTGTTTGATAATGTCCTAAGAAGACGAAACACGTCACATATACATAAATAAATGTACAATTCAATAAAAAAAAGTGTTTTATTTTGGATATATTACCCAACAATTCAATATGGAATTCTACCAACTGTCTGCATTTACAATAAAGAAATGATTTTTGTTTTATAAATGACATATAAAAATGTAAGATATAGCAAGTTATGCAGTACTATTTTATTAGTATGCCACATTTTATTCTGGGTGATGTAATTATTATATAGGACATTCTCCTTATCATTCATCGTTCACTTTGTGTAAAAACACTTAGAAACTCATGATTACCGGTTTATTGAATAACCGTTCCTTCATCGTCACCGGTAGTCATGAAGTATTGTTTTCAAGTGGTATTACACAAAGTGAACGATAAATGATAAGGAGTGTTATATTACCATACCACAAAGTTAACAATGCTTTTATATACATATATATTTTTTAATGAGGTCAAGGGATCTTGCATCCCATATGTCGCTGCGACCATTTTAG
Source organism: Brachycentrus maculatus (assembly GCF_059751285.1). Taxonomy (NCBI): domain Eukaryota; kingdom Metazoa; phylum Arthropoda; class Insecta; order Trichoptera; family Brachycentridae; genus Brachycentrus; species Brachycentrus maculatus. The sequence continues at coordinate 486,839 of NW_028280786.1, forward strand.
GTCTATTGTGACCTCCCTCTGTATCACAGCTCACTCTCAAGACCTACATGAGTCATGTAGCTCACGACCTGTCTTTATAATATATCATATATGACTCTGGCTATACATTACTTTGAATACTAATTTTGAAAGAAATTTTGAAATTGAAAATTAAGATGGTTCTTATGACTGAGTGCAACACACATTTTCGTTGATTTTATGTACAGCAAACCCCCCAATAACATTGAGATAGGTTCCGCATTATCGGGGGGGAACGTAATAGGGGGTTAATGTTTTTAAATTATATATTTACATTTTAACCAACTGGAATGACTTCAACGAATATACAGACGTTATATGGGGGACCACAATTAATAGACAAAACTGCTGCAAACATTATAGGGGAAAACTTTATACGAGTGTACGTTATAGGGGGGTTTACTGTGAAATAATTATTATTTATTGCATTACTCCGACTTGTATTTTTCTTTTGCAGTAATTTGATTTAGTACTGTTGAAATACAAACATGTGAAATGGCTCCCAACAAAGGCAAGTGATCCATTGCTTGTGTCCTATCATTGTTCTTCCCAATTGTTTTCCGCTGGTAGGATCCCAGAGGATCAATTGGCCTTGTTTACACGCTGACGCCAGCTTGGAGCCATCGGGTGACCAACTGATGCACAATACCCAATTCTTGTGGCCTATAAAATAAAAATAATTGACACCATAACCGTGAATGATACAGAGCTCAGAAAAGTGCGATTAGTTTTGGGTAAACCACAATGGCATTACAATAATAAACTGATGCTTTTTCAATTTCATCATATTTTAAACTTTAAAAAATCCAATAAAAAAATATAATTTATTTAATAAATATGCTTATATCGTAGTCATACAGGAGAAAGTGACCAAGTGCATTTTTTACAAAAACGTGATTGTTGACAATTTGTTATCTTACTAGCTTAATATTGCCCTGAAAAAATCCCAAAGCGATTTTAAACATGAAATTATAATATTTCGACTTGTTAAAAATGACTAACTGCATTGATGTTTATTTTCTTGCCAAGCAACAGTAACTTAAATGGCCCTCCTGAATACTTTATGTTTTGTTAGTTGGTCACTTTCTCCTGTACGACTACGATATGTTTGCGATCCCTTATAGCTAAAAGTGTACTTTTAGAAAAATAATTTATTATAGCAGTGCGTGTTAGAAAACATTACAGCATCGATCACCTGACTTAACATCAGTTATTTTGGATACGAGTGGAAATAACATACGGTACAATAAGCGAGAAAAAAAGGTATCAACTTTTTTTAAACACAAACGCCATGTGAGCCAAAACTCAAATTACGCATTATATTTTATGTTCAGTGAATTGGATACCCTTCATGTTTGCCATGTAATAAAAATGTAAACACTCTTTGGTCCTCTGGAAAAATTACTCTGGAAAAAGTTGGCCCAGATTTTTCTCAGAAAAGTAATTTTTTTTCAAGGATCATTTTCTTTCTTTATAATTTGGCTGTCAATGTGTTAAAGTGTATTAATTCTCACCTTCACATGTAAAGTGTGGGGTTTGGGTATTCAGATCCCAAAAACGAACCGTAGTGTCTCCAGAACCACTAGCGAGGTATTTTCCACACGGGCTGAAGTTCACAGATATAACCGCCTCTGCATGCCCTGGGAGGGAACTGCAAAAATGTAAATAAATATTTATAATAATAATCACGAATCTAATTACACCACGATTTGAAGTCTGTGTATGTGTGTAAGGATGTTGCACAAATTTGAAACCATATCTTACCTCGTACATCTTGTAACAGGTCGGACTCTGAATACTGCTTGTTGTTGGTATATAATATCAACAATTTCTTCAGAATTTACTACACCAATATCTAAACTGCTTTCCAGGGTAGAGGTTATTTCATTATCGTTGACAAAAAATAGAAAGGGATTATTTTCTTCCTGAAAGTCAATTAGTTAATTCATTAATATGGTATAAAATGACATCGTTAACTTATAATAATTAACTTATGTATTTGACGACCAACCAACCTGCTCTAAAAGCGCATTGCATATTAATTGAAGTTGATCCCTAGTTATTTTAAGAGGTAAATCTAACGGATGTCCAATCTCCTCTCCGGTGTCTGACTTAAAACGTGCTTGAATTGTTTGCGGTGCATCGTCAGCTTCGTCCATTTTAGATGATTACACAATTTTTTTTCTATTCACAAGTTAAAACAAAAGTTTTATTTACGAAACGAGTTCACTAGCTATATTTAAATGACAGATACACATGTGGAGGGAAACCACAGATAATCAAGGAAATCTATGGTATGCGGTTCTGTCAAATTTTTGTGGCTGTATATTATTAATTTGTGCAGGCAGTAACTGTAATTTTACATTATGCAGATACTTTATATTGAATATTTTCAGTAAAAGTTTTTATTGACGTTTATATTGTACTGGCAGCACTCAAAGAACTATGGTGATCTCGGTGAATGTTCTACGTGTTCGTTTGTTTTTTTAAAGGCTGACAGTTTTCTGATGTTATAATATATGTAATTAAAAATGAATAAGTTATTGACAACCGTGTTTGCCGTGCTTTTGGCGTTAGCTCATTGCGACGAGCACAATCACTCGTATAAAGATGAGGAACAAGTCGTGCTGTGGATGAATACTGTCGGGCCGTATCACAATCGGCAAGAGACTTACGCATATTTCTCTCTACCTTTCTGCGTAGGAACCAAGGGAAGCATCGGACATTACCACGAGACGTTGTCTGAAGCTCTTCAGGGGGTAGAATTGGAATTTAGCGGGATCGATATAACGTATAAGGATGACGTTCCCACCCAAAACTATTGTGCCATCGAGTTGAACGAACAGAAGTATAAAGCTTTTGTTTACGCCGTCAAAAATCACTATTGGTATCAAATGTACATAGACGACTTGCCGATATGGGGCATTGTCGGAGAAGCCGAGAGAAACAATCACTACATTTGGTCGCACAAGAAATTCGACATAGGATACAACGGCGACAGGATCGTGGAAGTCAACTTGACGGCGGGAAACAAAGTCATGCTTACTCCGGACGCCAAAATCGCATTCACGTACGAAGTCAACTGGAAGAAGAGCGACATTAAATTCGAAGATCGCTTCGACAAGTACCTCGACCCCAACTTCTTCCAACACCGGATTCACTGGTTCAGCATATTCAACAGCTTCATGATGGTCATATTCCTAGTAGGGCTGGTCTCCATGATCCTCATGAGGACTTTGCGGAAAGATTACGCCAGGTACTCCAAGGACGAAGACTTGGACGACCTCGAGAGGGACTTGGGAGATGAATACGGATGGAAGCAAGTTCACGGAGACGTGTTCCGCCCGGTTCCTCACCTCGCTCTGTTCTCGGCCCTCATAGGGTCAGGGTACCAACTCACCACCGTCACTGTGAGTGTGATCATCTTTACTATCTTCGGGGAACTATACACGGAACGCGGTTCACTCCTTTCCACGTCCATCTTCATATATGCCGCGACGTCTGCCGTGAACGGTTACTTCGGCGGGTCTTTGTATGCCCGAATGGGCGGGAAAGTGTGGATAAAACAGATGTTGCTGTCCGCTTTCATGTTGCCCGTAATGGTCTGCGGCACGGCTTTTTTTATCAACTTCATCGCCATGTATTACCACGCCTCTCGCGCCATTCCCATCGGAACGATGATAGCCGTGACCTGCATCTGTATATTTGTGATTCTTCCGCTGACTCTGGTAGGAACAGTTCTAGGAAGGAACTTGGCCGGCCAGCCGGACTTTCCGTGCCGCATCAACGCCGTGCCGAGGCCGATCCCCGAAAAGAAATGGTTCATGGAACCCGCGGTCATTATCATGCTCGGAGGAATCTTGCCATTTGGATCTATATTCATCGAAATGTATTTCATCTTTACATCGTTCTGGGCTTATAAAATTTACTACGTATACGGATTTATGCTGTTGGTGTTTATCATCTTGATGATTGTGACAATATGCGTCACCATCGTGTGCACGTACTTCCTGCTGAATGCCGAGGACTACCGCTGGCAGTGGACTAGCTTCCTGGCGGCGGGTAGTACCGCTTCCTACGTATACATGTACTCTTTCTATTACTTCCTGTTCAAGACCAAGATGTACGGCCTGTTCCAGACGGCCTTTTACTTCGGATACATGGCCCTCTTCAGTGCGGGGCTCGGGGTCATGTGCGGGACCGTGGGATACGTGGGAACCAGCTTGTTTGTTAGAAAAATATACTCCACTGTTAAAATTGACTAAGACTCCATGATCTATACGAAGTGCGAACCGGACTTTGCAATTTATAAATAAAATAATTGTGAACTTTATTTACTTAAATGTGAATTAGCTCTAAAAATTATAAGTGCAAAAATGTTACTTATTTATGAGATTTCAAAGTATTTGTAAACTTTTGGGCCATGTCAAATTTTATATTAAATACTTTGATGCTCGATAACCAAATAAATGCTTTGGGAGCTTTGTGTAAATATATTTTCTATGTAGAAAATAATAACCATCTAATATATCATATTTATCTCTTTTCTACAAAAATAATAAAGTCCTCGAATAAATAATTGAAACGAGGAGAATTGGACGAATAATTTATATATACGGTTGAGTTGAATTTTTTGTAGGATATTTAAATTAAATAAATTATACAGAAATAATCCTTTTTTTACTGTAATGTAAATGGGACTGTACTTTTACGTATCTCAAAAATTTATCCATTTGCTTTTGGTAAATTTTGTCACTTAATGAGCTGTCTGTTATGTTTATTGTATACACAATTTGTCCTCTGGGTAGATGCAGACATTCAGTACTTTATGCCACGAGTTCATTAACATTACACCATACTTTTTCACCTATGAATAAAATATATGGAAAATCAGTTTATTTTTAAATTTCATTCTTAAAATACTTTTCTTCTCGATTCCAAAATATAGTAATAAAGCAATGATTGTAAATAATAAAATTTAAATTTAAATATTAAAAATAAGTACATGTAATGTTAGTGATATTCAATAAACCTATTGCATTTTAGTATTATTTATAACTATATTTTGTGATATGTTTATTTTGGAATATTTTGTGTTCTGATAAAGTGTTCCAAATGAAATATGTTTAGGGATATTAAAACTGTGCATTAAACCACTAATAAAAAGTAACATTGAATACATAAAAAGTGTATTTTGATTTTTAAAGCATAGAATAAGTATTTTTGTTAAAAATATCAATGCAGAAAACAGCAGATTTCAATATTTTCAGAGCTAGTCATTGGCATTAAATTTTTGTAATATGCCCAAAATAAACTCAATTTTTTTTCAATGTGAAACAAGTTTCTTAATTTTGTTAGACATGTTATATTTTTTTTGACAATATATCGCCAGTGTAGTGTATCAAGTTGTCAACTTGTTTGTAATCATTATTAGGATGTACATATTTTTCAAATAAATGTTTTTACTTTACTATTGGATTTTTTATTGAAAGGGAGATGGTATAGGAATAAATGAAATAAATGGTATAATATGGTTCGAAACATTGCCAAGCCATATGAATAAACATGGCTATTAACACTTTAACTGCTGATGCGTACTGCATGCTTAAAACATTCCTTAAATGAGAAAATTCTCTCAGAATTATTACGGAATGGTTCTAGTGATTATGTCCTTAGAATACAAAATACATAAACCTATTAATCCTTCGTAAAAGCATATATTTAATCTATATATACACATATATATATATATATATATATATATATATATATATATATATATATATATATATATATATATATATATATATATACATAATTTTTTTTAATGTTTTTAATTTTATTATTACATAAATTTTTTTTTTTAATTGGTAATATTTAAATTAGTAATTAAACATGTTTTCAAATTTAATTTAGAGTTTTATTCAATTTCAAGCGATTTAAATTCTCAGTGATCATCTGAGAAATGATTTTTTAAAGAAGTCAATCTTCTACTCCCAAAAACGAATATAAATCTGTGGTTGATAATTATAAATATGTATGTTGGAAACACATTACTAATGATTTTTAGTAACAATGCATTTAGTTTAAAAAAAAACAAATTCACAAAAATTTCCAAGTTAGTTACATTACTTCAAAGTTATCTGAAGCAATACAACAAAAGAAACACATGAAAAATTTTATGAGAAATAAAACTGGCATAATAAACTGGCTTTATTTAAATAATGTAGGTCATGCATGCAATGGAAAGTATTTTTATGTTTGCATTTTATTTAACGTGTCTGATACTGGAGGAAATTTAAATGGCAAAACAATACACTTTTAATAGTTTTAACATTTATGGGTGCATTATATGAGTACTTATGTGTGTAAGAATACTGCAGGTGTTTTTATTCATAACTTCTAATGTAATTCATGGAATGTGTTTGAAATAATATTATTCATTGACTGATGTCACATCAGCCCAAATGATCGAAGCTTATAATGTGATCAGAAACATTGAGAAGAAAGGCAAGTAGTGTACATATATCGCTCACTCCTTTCAACAACGTCAAATATCAAAAAACTTGATTTTTCAGGACATCGTTTTTAAAGTTTAAAAATATAGTAAAATGTAATAAAAATAAATATCAAGCCACTTATTGAACTTTTTACTGTGCAACAAATCTTTTTAGGTAAAACCTGAATGTTTTTTCTCCATTTGAAAAATATTTAATACATTTAAAAAAATTATTAAACAGTACCTTTTCTTATAAATGCAAAAACAACACTTTCTGCCCTGTAGCGGGTAAATATTACATTAAAAATATGGCGCTTTTGCTGGGATATAGTACATTTTCTGGGCATTCTGAAAACATGCACAACTGAAAATTGATTATTTTTTGATATATGACGTTGTTGAAAGGAGTATGTATGTGGCATAATTATTCGGAAAATAAGAAAGACACTAGGCATTTATTGTTGATTTTTTTTGGGTGCAAACAATCATTTGTTTACCAGATTTAAGTTTTGTACTGACATTTCTTTAAACTGAAACCTCATTTTATATAATTAAATAACAACTACATAGTTTTTTCCATATTCATTTTATTTGACCAGTGATCAGGTTTTGTCGTTGCCGACATCATCTGTCTGATGGAAATGGAAAAAAAATACTGTTGTTTTATTATATCATTTGTTTACGCTCATTTATCGATTTTTAATTTAAGAAAATCGTTGAAAAAAATAATAAATAATATGTACAACAGTACCTACCTTATACAACTGTAAAGTAACGCATTTCACCCTAATCATTCAATTAGAATTCTTAATCTTGAATTGATTAAATGAACATTATTCTAAGTGTTCGTTTATTATCTATCATGAAAGTATTTTCATTGAACATAAACAAAGTACGTATTTTATAAGAGAAAACTCTTAAGTAATTAAATTATTGTGTAAGTTTATCTTATGACCTTCCAGACAATGCGTACATGTGGAAGTACTAATTATATGTAGTCTGAACTCACTTTCACTTAGCTAGAACGCAGTAAACATTGATGCGCACTACAGTGCTTTAGATAGTTACTACACATTATCTGTAATGGGCTTTAGAATAAGCAGTATCGTTATTACTTAATTACACTCTGTTGCTGGTGTGCTTATATCTGGTATACTGTATTTTGTCTGCAATCCTTCTTCAGAGAAGCATCCAAATGGTTTTTAAATTGTTGAACAGTAGTGGAATTGAAGTCCTAACCCTTATCCGCACCCCATGGGTACATACGGCACTGCATCGTATTGACACAGTGTTATCTTGATCGTTACTTACATGAAGGCAAGGTGATCACTCCTGCACTTCAGGGGCCAGTCCAGGGTAATATGAAATAAATATTATAGTGTAAAATCACTAATATTTATTTTCGACCCCCTCTGGGAATCGAACCCGGGACCTCCAGCTAGTAGCTAAACACGCTTACCATTACATTAGGAAGGCAGACTTGAGCGGAATTAAAAACTAGGTTTGGTATTTAATTTTATTCCAGTCTGATAATACCCTGCTGGAGAGAAAGTTATATTTGGGTTGAGGTGGAAATAGGGATAAAAGATCTTTCTCTAAACTTTTGCAGGGGACAGTGGTGGATAAGAATAAAATAAAACATTTGTATTTTTAGAAGCCATTTAATGGATCAATTTAATATTATAAAAATAATATTTTACACTAACAACATTTTGAATATCTTCAAATCACAAGCCCATTATAAATATCTCACATAGAAATAACAACTCACGGGAAGATAATATGGACAGCAAGTCTTAGGCGTTTGTAGGGCTTACAACTGGCTGGCTTAAGTGATCACTTTATACACTTATGTAAGGTTCACTGGTAACTGACATGTGATTCACAAGAACTTCGCTAGATGTCACCTTTAACTCGGTTTGGATTGGTTATTGTTTCTTTACTTTATGGATCTCGGGTGCCTGGATATAGAATACATACAAATTCTAAAAATCAATTGGTGTGGATGTTCAAACAGGCAGAATGGCGAATTTTGAAGTATATAAAATTATTATTTAAACCCTTAAATCCTTATCTACCCAGATATAGATTTACTTACTACAGCGGGAGAGGAAAAAATTAAAAAAACATTTGTTTGAAAAATTATTTAATTTTTTTTCCCCTTAACCGATTCACAGATTTATATTTTATAGCTGAATTGTAGCACCCTTGGGGTGGTATTTTATGAAAATTCGCTACATAAATGATGCAATATAATTACATATTAAGCCAGCTGATGTATAGGTCATAAACCCTTTAAATGTTCAAGACTTTCATATGCCCTTTCTAAAACCACTATGTCTGTGAGACATATATGTAATATAACTTAGTACATAGCATTTTATGGTTTAACTCAGTCATCTTCTTCCATTTCTTCCGGTTCTATTAAAGCTTTTTTGCTCTTTTTTCCTCCGGGTGTTGCTTGATTGTAAGATTCCGCCGTTCTTTTCCTCAAGGTGTCTAGGAATTCATTTTCATCTTCAGCCTTAGCCCATTCCAGCACCAATCTTCTCCCGTACAAATGTGTACTTTGGCAGAGAGCATTAAAAGCATTCTAAAAGAGAAAACAAAAGTGAGTCCTTTATCTATATTTAAAAAGCTGCATTAAAATAACAAAGTGTCAACTTGATTGAGAATTATAAGAAAACTTGATTTCAAAAAGTAGAAGAAAATGAGTTGAGGAAAGAGAAATAGCACAGTTGTAATTACACATTAAAAAAATACCATGTATTTCCCAAATAGTTATGGAGTTAAGCTTACCTTTGCATCTCCCTTGTTATAATATTCCACAAAACAAAAGCCTCTGTGATTGCTTTCTCCAGGTTGCATTTTTTTGGGCATTCTGAGAGCTTTAATTTCCCCAAATGTTCTGTAATACACATAGAAATTACAATACGAAAAATACTTAAAAAAAGAGAAATATACCAAAGGTTAATAAATAGTAATTCCTCATAAATGCAACTACATATGTATTAGGTTCTAAAACTAAATAGTTTTGTTAATATGTAATTATAAAAGAAGAAATGTAAATATGATGTATTAATATAGCATGCATGTTTGTTGTGCAACCCCTAGTGCATGTTGGTCCTCAGGTCGACCAAAATCGAATGTGATAAAACGTGTAGTTTTAAGTGTGAATATGGTGGTAACCGATAGTATTTTTTGCATGCTGTTGTAGTGATTGTCCTGATGAAGAGACGGGTACGTCTCGAAACCGGTAGACATAAAAATCTTGGTGAGTAATACTACTAACATTTTTGTAAAAAAATATAAAAGTAAAAATGACTAACCACAAAGTGAATGCTTTAAATATTAATAATATTAATATAATTTATCAAGTAGCATTTGAAATGCATTATATAAGAAACTCACCCAAATATTTCTTGAATTTCTCTCTGATTTGCTTGAAAAGGAACATTTCTAACAAGAATTTTGGTTCCCGTTTGCTTTCTTATATTCGTTTCTTTTTTAGCTGTTTTTACTTGGAGGCTAAAAAAAAACATTAAAATACTTTATTCATACTTCGTACATGTACAAGTGTCATAATCACAATATGATAAACAATTTTAAATTAAACATTGGTTCTCATATTATCAAAAGTCCAAAAGATGATTTCTTTGTTTTTAAATCTAGTATAAATAATTTATTTTAAAAGATTCCAGGTCATAAAATCAGACCGCGGTGAAACAAAAAACATTCACAATAAATAAAATTGATTATGTGACATAATTACCTTCCAGTCCTTTCAGATCTCTTCAACTCAATTTGTTTTCCGTCTAGCGAAGTGAATTGAAGATTTTTGAGGGCTCTTTCGGCTGCTTTTTTTGAGTAAAACTGTACAAAGCCATAACCCATAGAGAGCTGTTGTCCAGGATTGTGAGGATCCTTTTTTAAAGCTACAGTCACAGAGTACAATCGCCCACAGCCTTTGAAATGCTAAAATTAATAAAATAAAAGTAGTAAGATTCCAATAATTCTTACTAAATTACAAAAAAAAAATTCACAAAATGCCCAGACTTCCATATTCTTCGTCATCTTTGATGAGATATCATAAAAAAGGAAAATAACTCCTGTAATTGGAGATAATCCAGATTTTGTGAACAAGTATTTGCACACATTTAAAATGTTGTACTAAAAAATAATCATATGCTACCTTAAAAAAAGAAAACTGAGATAGTTTTTTTAGAAAAATTAATAACAAATAAAGTGGATACTATCTCAAGAATTTTATTTCTGATTTTATTAATTTGTTAAAACAATCTTTGATCCATATATAAATCCCAATACATTGATCATCTCAACTGCGAGCACAGCTAATAAGCATATAATTTTTTCTTGTATGCTATTTACTCACAAAACAAATACATTTGTACAAACAATCTCCAAGTCATGAATATGATTTAACACGTTGACTGGCAATTACGAGATATCTCGTAGGTTGTTTACTTGCCCAGGACGCCTACTACGAGTTATCTCGTAGCATAACAACAGTATAAACATGAAAAGATGGCCTCAGGAAAGGGAATTAAAAATCTGGCTTGGGTTAAATGACCAGAAAATACAACAGCACAAAGTTATTATTTTTTGACATCTCATCAAAGGTGAAGAAGAATATGGAAGACTGTGCATTTACGGGGCTGACCAAAAGATGTCTCTAGTGAAGTTCTAGTGATTCAAGAATAATGTTTCAAAATTGGTTTATATATATAGAACTTTCAAGAATTTGGGAAGTGTGGTTGTCAAAAATGGGTAGAATTGGTGAATGTTACACATGTGTAAAGTAATAACTCAAACCAGCCTATGACGGTCGTCAGCCCCGTAAATGCCCAGATTTCCATATTTTTCTTTAACTTTGATGAGATGTAAAAATTATATTAAAATAAATCCTGTAATTGGATATTATGCAGATTTTGTGAACAAGTATTTGGACACACTCAAAATGTTGTAAACACAAGGTTATATAATTAAATTGTTACTATGTTTTATTACAATATATTTAAGTTATTAATAATATAACATGATTAAATAAAATTGGTTCTGTATATTGGATTGGTGAAAAATTTTGTGGCAGTCAAAGTGTTAATGTAAAAAGTGTTACAAATTACTTAATTTGTAAGAACACTTGTTAAGATTTTTTTAATGAATTTATGTATATGATGTAAGTATGAAACCAAACATTGTATAATAATATAACAATGTAGACAGCGGTGAATCATAGTATCATAGCGGGTATCAGAAATGTTTTCAAAAGGTTAATAAAAATAATAGTAAATAATAAATAAATAATAAAACCCTTATCCGCACCCCAATGGTGCATAGGGCACTGTGTTTTATAAACGCAGTGTTATCATGATCGTTTTACACATGAAGGAAAGGTGATCAGCCCTCTGCTTCAGGTACCAGTCCATGGTAATATTGAATAAATATTACATATTACTTATATTTATTTTTACCCCCCTTGGGAATCGAACCCGGGACCTCCAGAACGGTAGCCGAGCGTGCTGACCATTACACTACGGAGGCGGACATAAGTATATAAAATAATAGTTACTTGCTTTAATTTTTATATCACAGTATGTAATACAAAATTAGAGCAAGTACATATGTAGGGCAACTACTGTTTGTAAAAAACTGACTAAGCCTAATAAGGCATTTATATGAGGCCAATCTTCAATACTGGTCTTACGAAAATAGTCATTTCGAAACAGTGGAATGTCCTTGTGCAATTTAAATTTTGAAGTCAATCTATTCAAATAAAACCCTTTCCGACTTTCAACTTAGTGGACTGGCATTATAATTGGTCTTATGGTGGAGACTGACCGGAGCATTTTGTCATAACGTAACGTCGTAACGTAACATGCTTGCCACGAGCATGTTACGTTACGACGTTATGGCATTGCTGACTGACCGCGATCACGGCTCGTTTAGAACACAACTGCTCGCTTGTGGCCTTGTTGCTTAGTGTTGCCATATGCTAAACCAAAAAATCTGAATTACAGTCTACAAATCTGTATTAAATTTGTATAGAATCAATAACCCAAAATCTGTATGAACCTTTGCATTCGTTGTTAAAATGTCGGACGACAAAGACGTGATTCTTGGTTCTGTGATTTTAATAAATTACAGCTTACTCCAGATGAAGAAAAAAAGATTCCCCGCAGTTTGGGGAATTTCCCACAGATTGGCAACCCTGGTACTGATCTAAAATTGCATCCGACTTGGGATGGAGCATTCGGAACGAGCGGCGAGCAGCTCGGCTCGCTGTACTGACTATATGAATGCTCGCATCGTAACGTGTTACAACAAAATGGCTCCAGTCAGTCCGTACCATTATGTACTTGCCGTTTCATCAACATTTGTTTGGGTTCATTCAAAAGGATAATTTTTAATAAATTAAACAAAATATTCAACAACAAAAAAATACCTCTCTCAATGAATCCTCTCTTGTTTCAAAGTTGAGTCCTTTCACAAAGAGAATAGTTTCGGCTTCAGGTAATTCTTCTTCTTCTATGACTTCTTTCTTCTCTTCTTCTTTAACAGGTTTAGCTAAAACTTCCTTGACAGTTTCATCATCCTGTCCTTTCTTGTTCTTCCTGTTTCTCTTATCATTACCATTACCCAAACTTTGTTCCGCAACTTCTTTTCTTACATTAGAGTCTTCTTCAACCTTCAGAGTATCTTTTTTATCTGCGGGTTTTACGAACACATTGTCCGGAGCCCATTCCAAATAAAGAGGAAGGTACTTAAATTTAGAATAAGCCAGTTTGGAAAAGGCTTGTCGGGCTTCCGTGGGTTCAACAAATTCTATTAGTGCGGTTATTCCGTGGGGAGGCATGACTAGTCGAGCGATCATACCAAAAGGTTCAAATAATTTTAAAACTTCATCAAAAGTAGTTTGCGCGGGCATGTTTTTTACTAAAATAACATTTTTTGCTCTCTTTTTCGCTATCTGTAAACAAAGCAAAATGGTTTAATTTTTTGATAAATAATATTGATTTATTATGTAGAGCACAAGAAAAATCTGATTCCTTTCGATGTCCGATCATATACGATGTTCAACAGAGCTAAATAAGGAATAACCCGCAAAGCCTCTATTTTAGAAGCTTGTCCGCAGGTAGGATAGTAAGGATAGGGAAGGTAAAAAGTCAAAGGTTTAAATATACTTACAATTAATTTGAAATATAACAGTATAAAAATAAGTAGTATGAAGTAAACAAAATAAAAAAAAGCAAATACATAGTGAAATTTAAATGTAGAAAAAGAACACCAAAAAGAGGAGTAAGCTAAACAAAAATAGTATAAAAAGTATTATGAAAGTATTGTGAATAGTAAGCAAAAATAATAAAATAATACCTATTATGTACAATAATGACTCAATGTTCTAATGATATTATGTTAATACGTATTCGTAATAATAGAATTAAAGGAAAAAAATAAGTAATTGCCTGGTTAAAAGCATCTAAGCACACTCCATTATCCTCCAAAAACTTTTTTGTACTAGATACAAGTTGTGTTTCTCCTAAAGCTAGTCTCACGGCAGCACTAGTTTCTGAAAAACAAAGGTAATGACATTTTTACATTGAAAAAAAATAATCCATTATCATTTTTAACAAAAAAATAATGCACCATTACTCACTGGCGTTTCCTTCCAGGAATTTCTCTTTTGTGGTATTGTACGTGTTTGCCACTACATCAGCAATGGCATTAGCTCCAAGAAATAATGTGTTCCAGTTATGAGCTGAGCCAGCTTGTAATTTCTGTTGCCGTTCCTTTTTTTGCTTGTATGTTAGTCCCTCTAAAAATATGACTAGTATAATACACACATCACACAATCAAATTTTAGCAACTGTTTCATTAGTATATTTTATTTTTTACCTTCGTTGGGATCTATTTCTGGTTTTTGTTTGCCAGGAAGTAAATGTAGCATTCTTCCACTATAAATGGTGCCATCTAGTTCGATAAATGCTTTTACAGCGTGTTCAGGCATCATGTATGTAACATGGGCAAATCCCTTGGGCTGATGTGTTAATTTATCTATAGGCAGGTTAACCTCTGTCACGGGACCTATAGCATATGAATAATATAGTTTGACATTGAAATTTAGTGGAACATGTTTCAAAATATAAAAATTAAATGTTAATTACCAAATTTTTCGAAAAGTTCTTGTAATTCATTCTCAGTGGTGACATATGGAAGATTCCTCACATAAATACGGCCACTTTCAGCTATGCTTTCTTCATTTTTCAATGAATCCTTAAAAATATTTGTTCAAATTTATTATTAATATAAAATAGCTACGATAGAAAAAATTCTTTGCTTTTTATGAAGTTAAATACTAAAAATGATATTCTGTGCTAGTGTTGTTCACACTGCACTGCCCATATTTCCGTTAGACGATACAGTAGTGTCTGGAATATAGGCAAGAAGTGCTCCATATGCAGAAAAATGCCATCAGTAGCTATAAGGTTTATTAGATAATTAAATGCAATTTATTACTACCTCCTGAGCTTTTCTTTTAAAACCGGTAACTTCTGTTGATTCTTCTTCAGGCGTTGCTTTATTGTCATATTTGTTGACCAGTACTCGGTGTCCAGCTAAATAAAAACACTAAATTAAAGAGTGCAATGGTACCAATGCACCAGTATGTTAAATATCTCCTTACAAAGTACATAGTACACATATCTATAATTATGTTAATAATAATTTAACATATTTTATATAGCTCCATTTTTGTAAAATATTACCTAAATCCCTTTAAATGTAATTAAATGTAATTTTAATGGCTTTACATGTAGGCTTGACATAATTAATCCTATTAAGTATGTAGTATTTATAAGAACGTACTGGATAATTAATTCAGAATCAGTATGTAATTCATATCTATAAAATATTTTGAAATCTCATATAACATAGTATAATATTAAAAATATAATAAAAATTATACATACTATGCTTTACACTCTTGAGCGATAAAAAAAGTTTATTTTATTATTTTTAAGACAATAAAATATTTTTATATGGTTTTAATGACAGTAAATAGTCTTTAAATTTCAGAAGTTTTGTTTGAAGATAAGCAAAGTACAAAAATTTAATTTTGTAGTTATTTTTTTTTAATGACAAAAATAACTTTGTTATAAAACTGCCATATACATATATGACTTTATTGTATTATGATAATGGTGATTTAATGAAAATGGTTCTTAAGAGTTTTAACTCTAAAGAACCATTTTCATTAAATCGATTTTAATCACCAAGTTTTATTTTAACTGTTATTATTATATGTAGTGTTTGTTTTGTTTTTGTTTTGTTTTGTTTTGTTATTCAATTATTTATATGCATACCTAAAAAACTTTTGCTCTTGAACATTGCTTTTTTCCTTTCGTCCTCAGACCTAAAGCCAACATAACAAAATCCCCGAGTAACCTTTCCTACTCCTTGAGGAATTCTAATGGTAAATGGAACTAAAGGCCTGAAGAATTCCTTGACATCCTTCTTTTTACATGAAAATGGCATCCCTTGTATCTGAAATAAATTATAAAATTAAACATTTTCACTTACATACTTAGATTAAACAGATTTAATTAGCTTATTTGAAAGTGTTACTATATTAACTAATTCAATAAGTTAAATAAGTTATAAGTACATAATTATAAAGTTAATGCCAACACTATTAGTCAAATTAAACATCTTCAATCATCATGAATATAGAGTGCATTTTTAGACTGATGACAAATACTTCACTTAGAAAATCACAGTCACTAATTAATACTAACATTTTTATAATTTTATTTTCAATTAAAGTTAGTATAATAAATAATGACATTATATAGTTTCTACTAATGATAATATATTAGTTACTTTGATATATATTTACCTTGACATAGAAAAGAACTCTGTTTCTTGGTTCCTTCTTTTTCTTTTGTTTCTTTTTAACACTTTCCTCACCTTCACTCACTATTTCTTCTTCAACATCACCAGAAGTTTTGGTTTTCTTTTTCATTAGTGATTTCATGTACTTTAAATAAAAAAAATACATTTGAATTGTTTAAACATTGGACATTCAAAAAAGTTTATTTGAAGGACATGTACATCTATATAAAAGAAGTTGGGATATTGTCTACATACAAAAGTGTCAACACCAGAATCAAACCAAAAAATATTCAATAAATCAACAATAAGTTCATATATTAACCTTTAAGCGCCCATGTGCCATGCAAAATAGAGCTAGCCAACTGCCCAAGCATTTTTTTTTTTTACGAAATATTCATGTGGTCCATAGTTGTTATAAAGCAATCTCTAAAACTAGTAAGTGTGTGTGGGTAAATTAAAAAGCATTAACAGAATAAAAAATTCTTTTTAATTTACAAAAGCTATTTCTTGAATGTTTTTTGCAGATACTTTGTGGCACATTTTATAAACTTTATAAAATAAAACAACTTTGTTTTTAACCACTTTTTTATTGGTATATTTTTTTTCCAAACGATTTTGACATGAGCCTTGTCATCATCAGGGTTAAACATGTATTTAATTATTAATTAAGTGATTCCCAAAGTGGTCTATATCGACACGACAACTTATAGGGGTCCATGTCAGCAAAAAAAAAATTGGGGGTTTATGAAATAGAAATGGGGGTCAACGACGCACAGTTTTTGTCGGCACGGTACTCAAGATTCAAACCTTAATTTCTCTGGACTGAGTATTGATATCGTAGTGAATTTTGGCTTAATCTTTATACTTTTGATATCTGTGGGAATAATCCCCAAGAAAAATATCCTTTCATAGAGTTAATGATAAAATTAGTAGCTTTGCTAATCCCAGCGGCCGCTGTCAGTTTGTATCAGAGTCATTTTGTTTGAGAGTGCCACAGAAAAGTGCAAATTAAATAAATGACGCCATTATTAGTAGATTTATATTCAAATCATCGGCTGTCAAAGCACATTTGAAGTGAATGAATTTGCTAAAAATCAATATCAGGTAAGGCGGGGGTCTACCTAAAATCGAGAAACATGGCAAGAGGTCTACGAGACAAAAAAGTTTGGGAACCTCTAAACTATATACATGGTTTTACCCGAAGATTAATGAAATTATGAAACAAATTGTATTAATAATGGCTGTTTTTTTTTTTACCTCTAAGTCACTAATGGCTTGGTCCGCAATTTTCTTCTCGGTAGATTCCGTTTTCTTTTCCGGTTCAGATGTCTGATCTTCATCCTCCACACCGCTGTCTTCCTCCCTCTCCACATCATCGCTGTTCGCTTTAGATTTCTTCTTGCTATTTTTGTTGACAATTGCGTCATTACCCCACATGGCTTTGTCCAGCTTAGATGCATGCACTTCCATGAATTCAGAAAAGAGAGGATCATCTTTATGCTGTAAACATATAAAAAAAACCCACATAATTAATATATTCACGGTTATGTCGGCTGTCGGCCAAACATAACTCTGTTTGTAAAAGATGGTTAACTGTTTAACTACTGAAATGTTTTCTTTAAAGTATGCTAAAATTTGTAGAAAACTTGTTTGCAATAATGGTTCATTTTAAATTAAGCGTATAGAAGATAGCCTGGAACGACTAGTTGTGATCGGTAGCCTGGAGGGAAAGAGAAGGAGAGGAAGATCCCCCACACGATGGACCGATCAAATTAAGGCAGCAGCAGGCACCTCAGTGGTTGGAGCGCTACGTGTAGCGCAGTCAAGGGATAACTGGAGAAGAGTCATTGCTTCTGCAAGGGTCACAACCCTCAGCAGTGAGGAATAAGACGGAGAAGAAGATATAAAATACATGTCTAGTCCGAAATTGCCTCAGTATGTGAGTTGTTTTTAAAAATTATTTAAAAAAAACTCAAAATAGTTTAAAATGATGATGCGTTTCAACTCCTGTATAATTAACTTCTGTCAGCCTTCGTCGTGTAATGATTAGCGTGTTTAGCTACCATGCTGGACGTCCCGGGTTCGATTCCCAGGGAGAAGTGAAAATAAATATGAGTGAATTTTCACTCCAGTATTTATTTAACATTACTCTGGACTGATACCTGAAGCGCAGGAGTGATCACCTTACCTTCATGTAAGTAAGGATCAAGATAACACTCCGTCAATAGGATGCAGTGTCCTATGCACCATTGGGTTAGAAGAAGTAGAAGAATATAAAAAAATTGAATACCTAGATAAAAAATACCATAGTTTGCGCGTTATTTAAATAATTATCAATATTTAAAAAAAATCCTTAATACGGTGTAAAATGTTAATGCGGTTCAACATCTGTAAAATTAACTTATGTTTGGCGAATTTCTCCCGATGACATTTTTATTGAAGACAAAGTGTAAGGTTATTCAATAAGTATTTTTCCTCCTATATAATGGACACTATCATAAAATTCTTATTTTTTTACCTTTTCTAAAATCTCTTTAATTTTACTATTTTTTTCTTTTTCCTTATTTTTTTTCCTTTCGTCTTTGCTCAATTTCTTTTCTTTTCCTTCATTTGTGGAGTCGGTTTTATTATCGACTATGTTATGGGTCTTTTTATAAGCCGAACTGTCTGGAGCGTACTTGCTCCACGCCTGAGGTTTCTCTGTGTTGCCGAGAGAGACGCAAGTTTCTACAACAATTCGAGTCGTCTTTATGCACGATCCATTAAAAAAGTCCCGCGCTAAAGTGGCCTGGTCTTCTGTCTTAAATCCTATGAACCCAAAGTTACGAAACTTTCCCTCCTTCGTGTATTTTAATTGCACATCAGTAATTTCCCCCTTTTCACCGAAGATTTGACGCAACTTCTCTGTTGTTACCTGAAATTTAAAAGTTAATGGAATATGAATACAAAGTACTCGTGTATTCAAAAACTAAATATAAAGCGTAACCTAACATTACTAGTAATTTTTGTAATGGTTTAATATAAAAAACATTTTTCATCATTGAATATAAAAAGAAGTTAAAAATTAATATTACTCACGTTGTTAGGTAAATTCTTTACAATTAATCGAGACATAATTGAAAATCTGTGTTAAGTCGCGATCCATCAAATTTGACAATACACAAAACGCACGTGAAAATTTGACAAATAACTTTAGTGTTACTAGATGTTCATATTTAAAAAAAAAATCAGTAATTTTGCAACTGGCAGTACAATATATCAACACAAAAAAAACTCACACACAGTACCTACCCAAATACTTACCTTTCCCTCCTCTGTTAATAAATTTGTGTGCAATTGATAATGTTCATGTTTATAAAATCTTTGATATTCAACAGAAAATCAAAAATCAGAACCGTCACAATACTGAGAGCTTCTTTCCTACACCCTGTCATTAAATAAAAGAAATTACTGTTTCCCAGATTTTGAGCCTTTGCGGCAAAGCAGGAAAAGAGGAGGTGAATTCTACGGCAAAAGGTCATTTATTCTGGGGACCCAGTAAATGTGAATGAACTAAATATCGATGACGTTCTCGTTTTGGTAAAGAAAATAATATTTTACTTACGGCAAAACTATTGTGATGCCCATGACAAAAAATAACTCTCTAAACAAACTTACATGTCTAATCAAACTAACCTTACTGATATTTTGAAATTAAATATAAAAAAGTGTAAATAAAAAAATAACTCGACACTGGCTAAAACACTCTTCAAGGGTGAAATGCCATAAAAAATAAAAAGAAGAAGTTTTCAAACAAATTCGTGTATAATCTATGATCAAATTGCATTTGACGTTTGAGGTTTGACGTTTTGTTTTCGGGTTCCTTCCCGAATTGTTTTGAAGTTATTTTCCTTTACTTATTTTAACAAATTATTAGGCAATGTCGTCAATGACATTTGGTCAGAAATTATTTACACCAAGTCCACCAGACAAGGGCAGTTTTCCCTTGGATCATGAAGGGCAATGCAAGAAATTTATGTTAAAATATATGATTTGTTTATCCAGCAACAATAATGATAATTCTGCGTGCAGAAGTGAAGCTAAAGACTATTTAGAGTGTCGAATGGATAACAACCTCATGGCGAGAGAAGAATGGCAAAAACTTGGTTTCCACGAAACTGAAAATACTTCCCAAAAAGCCACAGAATCCTAACCTTACCTGTGTTCATCTTAGTTTTGTATATTTGTGATTTACTTAGTGATGTTATTTTAATTATAAATTTAATGAAAAAAATCTTTAAATGTTTTTTTTTGTCTTTTATTTAAAAAAAAATATATATTTGATATTGTGCTTGCTATAAGGCTGGGGTGGTTAGACTTTTGATCACTATAGGCAACCTGTTTTTTTTACTAACAGTTTTTAAACAGTCTGCCATCCGACCCTCAGTATACTAATCCCAAGTAACCGCAAACCGAATTCTAATCTCGACAATGGTTTTTGGCGTCTCTTGCACTCTACCAAATGTAAGCAAATAGAACCTTATAATCGTCTCTCGCTCTCTACCAACAGTACATTAAAGACGCTTTTAAGTGTTCCTGGCAAACAATGTGTTAACAGGAGAAAAATAATTATTACTATAAAGGAAATGAAGTAAAACTAGTATGAATGGTCACCTTACTTTTTAATAAATAATTATAACATGTCGTTTTATACTTTTTTGTTCCCTATTGTAATGTGCATATTGCATTGCATTAGATATTGCAGCATTATCTTGATTGTGAATAAAATGAAGGTGAGGTAAGTAGTATACTTTGGATGTCAGTTAAGGAAAATATATCATTGAATATTGTGCTGTAAAATGACTTATTATCAGTTCTCAATCTATCGGGAATTGCTTATTGGCACTGTACCTGATCCTGAAACATGCCTTTTCAAGAGAAAAGACTGACAAATATCTACAAGAGTAGACTCAATGTTATGGAATATTCTGCCACATAATTCTTCATAAACCATATCCGCTCCTTATGTGGAGCATATGGAGTCCATAATTCATCTCCAGGCTTTTAAGTCGGCTGCCAGCTCCTTTGCGTCCTCCCAAGTCAGGTCCGCATCCTGAAGTTCAGGCGAGAACTGCCGACTGCCGAATTGTCAGCAGGGGTCGTCCTGGGCGGAGCGAACCTGATGCCATGTAAAAGAGGCAAGCTTGATTAAGGCACTCGGGCATGCGGAGTATATGGTCTATGTACTGTCACATAAACGTCTAGGTAATATGTCAACCTCATCAGACTCGTACATATTACTGTAGAATGCATTGGGTATGTTACCCGGAGTGCCTTAGCCAATGCTGCTATTGTTCTTTTCCGTTTCCTAAATTGATAGTATTGATCCTATATTGCCTATCCCACATACAATTAAGACCTGCGTTCTTGCGCTCATGTCATATTCTACGCACTTGATTATTTTTTTAGTAAAAATGTTTACTTGTCCATTCTATAAAATATGCTATTTTAAATAATAAATATAAATTTATTGCTTTTATAATAATAAAATTCTATAGATAGCACCAGGGGTAGGCTGCCAATTTTTCAACAAGGGGCTCGCGGAAGTGGGAGGGGGTGGGAGGAGGTAGGAGTTATATCATTTAGTTTCAACTAATTAAAATACATAGTAATGAAAATAATAAAATAAAATACTCAATATTCACATCAAAAGACAAAATATAGACATGACTTTTTTATGGTAGATTACTGATTTAATCAGCGAACATTGATTTCTCTTAATTTCACAAGGGGCTCGCCGGCCCAAGTCAAATTTAACAAAAGGCTCGCGCGAGCCCTTCCGAGCCCCCTGCAGCCTACCCCTGGATAGCACTGAGACATTATTGCCACTGTGGCTTTTTTGAACTTGGTACTGAGATAGGAAAACGCCAACTATCAAATTTTATGGAATATTGTTGCATTTAATTACAATATATTGATTGAAATGTGGGCTATAAATATGTGTTTTGCTGTAGACATCAACTACTTACCAATCTGAAAAAAATTCACCAGAAAAAAAGTCGTTGGCGGACAAAACTTGTACAAACTTTTGAAATTAAAATAAAAAAATAACATGTTTATTCAAATGATAAGGAAAGGATTTTAAAGCAAACAATAGTTTTTCGAGATATAGTTAAGTAAAAAATTTATTGTTTATGTTTACTTTAGTATGTCATGGTTATAATAATTCTTATAGGCATAGTGCCACAATGAAGATTAGTAGTTTTTATTTATTTATAAAAAAAATATTGCTTATATTTTACACAGAATAATAAGAGTAGAATAATAAAATACATCATAAATAATTATTTTTTTAATGAATTATACATAGCTATTATGGTGTGCGTTCATATTAAAAGAATTTGTCATTCATTAACAAGTTTAGCTGAATTAAATAAACTGAAGTTTATTTTCTTTTTCATTTATCCATGAATAATATTCACCTTTTTTGCAAAATACATTTTTATCTCTTAAATAATCGAGTTAGAAGAACGAAAAAACACAAAAATATCACAGTTTTCAACGATGCTTTAAAAAACAGCAATTTTAACTTGATATAGTCTAGAAAACCTCTTTTGCACATTCTGATTTAGATATTTAAATTAAATACTAGCATATCAATTAAGACCATTTGCAAAGGGACAATATACATTTATTGCAAATCGATAAAGTGTTATTTACCATTATTATATTTTTTCAGGCTTTTGATTATATTTAGTCTGACTACTAAAAGGAATATATTTTCAAAGAATATACCTATAAAATTAAACATACATACTTTTTGAAATGTATTTAAAGTTTTTTATTTTTATTTATTTATTTTTATAAAATTTGTATAAGCACAATTATTGGTAAAAATGGGCATTCAAAATTAAAACTTGTTAATTACCTTTAAAAAGCTTATATCCCATATAAAAAATGATACTACTCATAGTTTCATATGAAAATTATTTATTTTATTACTTATTGAATCACTTGGGTAAAAGTAATGGGTTTTACAAAGTTTAAACTCTACTTAAATTTAAAAAAATAAAGTAATGATTTTGATAGCAACACACATATATAAATTAAAATAAACTATGTAATTTAAAACATAGACAAACAATATATGTATGAAGTGGCCATATTTAGTGTAGGATTAAATATTGCCTAGATTTTTTTACTGCAATGATCTTGCTGTCTCATAACTTTCCATATAGAAAATTAAAACAGGAAGATGATCCAGTTTTTTGATTCTGCGCTATTATGAAGTATGAAAATAAAGGCTTCACAGTGAAGAGATAAAGTACAAGTTTTTAATAATACTTACATGTTGTTAAAATAAACATCTGTAAATACACATACTGACAATGTTAGTTTTTATGAAATATTTCCATTTAATATTGAGTCTGTACAGTTTGTTATGTAACATCAAAAGTCAAAGAATTTATTGGTTATAATTTGCAGTTTAGACTAGACACTGTACCTTAGTACTTAAACATATTAAAAGAAGAAAAAATAAAGTATTTCTTAATAATTCAATAAAATAAAATAGACAAATTAACTATTAAATAAGAAATAATTTTACTAACTAAATATTCAAATAACTAAACTAAAGGCAGTAAAATAATACTAGTAAATAATTACATTCTGGAATATTCTTATTTTTTGTTGGAAATAAGAAATGATCTATTTTTATAGTAAACAAAGATTAAAAAAACGCACTAAGTAAACAAATCAAATCGAATTTTGATTGCACATAGCATTCATTATAATGCAGTCTTCATTATACTAATATATTATGCTAAAAGTACTTCACATAAATTAAAAGTAATATTTTTGTTGTTGTTTGTTTATCAATAAATGCGAATCCATCAAATTATATTTTATTGGAAACTTATTTACATGTTTATTTTTAAAAAATTGCTAGAAAGAGCTGTCAATTTTTATTAAAAACAATCTTGTACCGTAATTTAGCAGAGATCAGAATTTGTACGGCAATGAATTTTAAGTATTTAAGATGTATACTATAATTTTCCCGAAAAATGTATACAAATTTTGGATGATGGTAAATTTAGTGGTTTTAGAAGTTCATCTCAAGTACAGTCCAAAAAGTTCCTGACAGCAATCATCTGTCAACTATTGACCTCCAAGAAATCATTACTAATTCATTGACCAATATCATGGTCAACTAATATCAGGACATCAATTGCACCGTTAGATCTGTGGGACAGCCGTACCGTGCACAATGAGCATACTACCGATTGACCTTGCTGCAGGAAGTCAAATGTAGCAAGTTTATACATATGTACATTGGAATACAGAGAATGTACTGTATATATTAATTAAAACATCTGATATTAAACCTGCAGATTAAAAACAAATATGTAAGTATATTTTTTAGTTCCTACGGCTCAAATTGATAGATTGTCTAGTATATAACTGGTATGGTGTATTAACAAATGATGCATACATTTTTTGGGATATTTGTATAAGCTTTTTACAAATCACAGAAAAATTATTAATAATTCACAAAAACCGTATTACACAGATTATGAGACGCCACCAATAATAAGAAGCACCTTTGATTTTTTAAGCTAGAAGTATAAAATAAATAAAAATAATTATAAATACTTTATTGCAAAATATAAAATGATTGTTATTGCTAATATTACACCAAGAATAAGACTCTCTAAAAATACAGAGATATTAAAATAGAAAAAAGGTGCATTTCATAATCAATGTAATATGGTAAGTATATTTTTCCATTCAAATATTGTCTTTTGTAAATTAAGAAGTACAAAAATATTAAATTACTTGTCATATATGAATACAGCACTTAGATACTCGAAGTAGGTACCAAAATGATCTTGCTGAATGTAAGCGTATTACGCAATTAGTATACTTAATTCTAAACATTATTTAAAATAATTTTTTTATGAAAATGTTTTATTCTTAACTGGTAAATAAAATTACAAGTTTTTGATGCCATTGATTTTAAAGATAAAACTGTTAACAAGGTTAAAAATAATGTAATTGAAAAAATACAATTCATGTTTCAATCTCTCCTACGCAGATTTTACCATTTTTATTTTTAGTTGACAATGATATAAAAGTTTTTTGTATATTTTTAACTGTACAAACTAATGTGGAAAGTTGTAAGATAATTATTTTTACTTATTAATTTAGTTTGAGTTTAAAGATAATATAAATAAATATATTTTCTATTAATGGGATTCATATTGTAGTACTCTTTATTTCTTATGAATGAATAAAATAAGTGAAAAGTATAAGTATTTCACTGTGGTTTTAATTTAACACTACTAGTTTCGATAGAAATAAACTGAAAAAAATCAACTTGATAGTCTGTTTCGGACAAAATACGAACAGTCTTTCCAGATGAGAACAATTAATTTATTGATTTATTTATTTGCTTGAGGTGAATAAAAGCTATTTGTGATAAATTGAAACAATAATAACACAGTAATACTTTTAAGTAAGTTTAATTTATCATAAGTAGAAGTACCACGTTTAGTCAGTGCTTTTTGGTACAGTTTAATTTTTTGTTTTTAAAAGATTCAAATATAAAAATAAAGCACTTGTATAAGACCACTTTTGAGCACATGACTAGATTTGAGAACTACAAATGTTCTCATTAACAGGTGAAAAAACAACTGTTAATACAAACATCATATTTAGTATCTCATATTTTGTAAATGTTAAATGGGCTTGAAGTTACTGTTACTTACTGTTTGCTGAATGTCTTTCTTTCACTGGATTTTAATATTAACCATTTCAGTTCACATCTACAAGTTTTTAAAGATATGTATGATAGTCTACGTAGGAGTGATTGGTTTTTATATGGATATAAAATTAACTAACCAAAATTTAAATACTCTTTAAATTTCCCGGCCAAAGTAAAGATTATTTCCTTGTAAAGGCTTTACAAGTTATAATATTTCATACGTTCATAGTTCACGTTAATTCTGTGTTCAGGATAAAATATATTATTATCGCTAACAATAAACTAAATGGATTGTGAGTGATGGAGTGTCCCATTGACATATCGAAGGTGCTAGTTGGTGATGGAGGGAGACCGTGGTAAGGCTGTTTATTTCCAACCGAGTAGTCGTCTTCTCCCGGATACCGACATCCCATCCAGAATGGACCAGATAAAATTTGTTTTTCATTTTCAACTCTCATGTGCAAATCATTGAATTTCCAAAAACCTTTTCCTTTGAAGAAATATGTTTTACCTGTAAATAAATAAATTTCAGTATAGCAGCATTTGCAGCATTTATAAATAAAGAAATATTTATTTTGTAAAATTCAGTTTAGAATAAGATGGAATAAAATTCAAGATTATGAAATGATAGTTTTAAAAAACCCTTATTTGCACCCGATGGTGCTAGGGCATGGCATCATATAAACACAGTGTTATCTTGATTGTTAACACATGAAGGAAAGGTGATCAGTGTAGCAGTCCAGGGTGGTATTGAATAAATATTATAGTGAAAAAATTACATATATTTATTTGACCCCCCCTGGGAATCGAACCCGGGGCCTCCTGTATGGTCGCCCTGCGTGCTGGGCCCATTACACTACAGAGGCGGACAAAGATGATACCTAGCGGGTGATTACATTGTCAAATGACTTTGCCCTCATTTGTAATAAAATCTTTTGAAATGCTGGGATTGGTTAACATATTCCTACTTAATGAACTAGTCTTTGTCTGTAAGAATCAAAAATATAAATTACCATCTTTCCATTGGAATACTGTATCAATGTTGTTTCCAACACCTTTCCACATTGACATACCTCGTGGATAGTCCAATTCAACTCTTCCGATGTCTTCATCAAACCTGCAATTAAGTTCATTGTCAAATTCATATCATGGAAAAAAATGTATACATATTTTATTATTTTTAATACACGGGAAATGAGTTGAATTAAAATTTTTGAGATTTAAATAAAAAAACAATGTGTTAAGCTAAAATTTCTGAATGTTAATATTAATCTTTACTCTTAAAATATACTTTTTTCTTGAGTTTTAGTGATTAATATAAAGTTGTTTTTATGATTAATGATTTAAGATGGCAACACTTTAAATTTCATTAATTGATTCGGCAGTTACTTTGTGGTAAAATCTATCCATTTTCAATTAATATTTTACTTGATAAATACCACTATTTCTTAAAATCTACAGTGATACGTGTTTCGATGCATTCCGCATAATTTTCAAACACCGTACGGTACGTGTTTGAAAATGATGCCGAATGCATCGAAACACGTGTCACAGTACATTTTAAGAAATAGTGGTATTTACTGAGTAAAACATTAATTAAAAGTGGATACACTTTAAATTTAGCTAAAGATTTATTCCAACTAATGCCACTTTTATAGTATTTTAGGTTCTGAGTGAAGAAATACTCTGAGGTCTCTTCTTCCTAAAATATTCATCAAACATATATATTCTTTTTCAAGTAATTGGCAAAAAGGCAAATGAAATTTGAATAATATTTGAACTTACTTCCAATACATTGTTTCATTGTAGAAGTAGGTTTTGCCATTGTGTCCCCAAACCATTGCAGCATTCAAATGCTCTAAGGTATACGGAAGCCCCAAGTTGCTCAAATCCTTTGGGTATCCTTCTTCAAGCCTGTTTGCGTTGAAGACATAGTATTGTTTTCCTGCAAAAGTATTATTTATAAGACGTTTTCCGTGGTATAATATTACATTTTATAAATATTTTTATCACTGAATAGGAATATATGTATAAACTAACCAATGAAGAAAACAATTTTTCGATCTGGTCTTTCATATACAGCGTCGACATGAGTGAGGTTCTCTGGCAAACCGCTCCACATTCGGTTGATGAATGTCGGGAATCCCTCCATAACTCCCATATCCCCAATGCGCCACAAATACTGCAGAAATAATCAAAATAATAATGTATTATTGGTACAATCACATTTTTGAAAAATATGCCATTGACTAGTACAATTATATAAATGTTATCAGTTGGTTTTATTTAATGGATAAAGGCATAAGTTGTTAAGAGCTAATCGTTTATGGAGAATAGTAAAAACGTGGTGTTGAAATAAATAAAGATGTAAACCAGAGTGGCTATAATCAGTTTGGGTTTTTTTCAAATGAATAATTTATAAATGAAATAATTTTGTACATATGAATAATTAACGCATGATATAATACTCACTTGTGACTTAAAAATGAAGACTTCTCCTCTGATTAATGCCACAGCATCATAGTTAGTATTGCAAGAGTCAGGTTTGGGGGCTTTGGTCTCGGCAGTTGGAGTAACTTCAGTAGAAGGTCGTTTCTCGGGAAACCTGTCAGGTCTCCAAGGCTTGTCAGGGTGATAATAAGGTTTTTTAGGAGCATGCGGTTTTCTAGGGTTTTCAGGCTTATTGGGATAGTAAGGATGTTCT
The DNA here is from genome assembly GCF_059751285.1 of Brachycentrus maculatus. NCBI lineage: Eukaryota > Metazoa > Arthropoda > Insecta > Trichoptera > Brachycentridae > Brachycentrus > Brachycentrus maculatus. The sequence continues at coordinate 515,711 of NW_028280786.1, forward strand.
GTAGAAGTAGTGTGTGGGGTGTGAGGTCTCGCCGTAGAGTGTGGATGATGAGGTTTGCTTTCTGGATAATGTTTGTGAGTTCTTCTATCGGGATGTTCGTCAGGAGTTCTTTCAGGTACTTGAGGTCTTGCTGTTGCATGATTCGGCCATCTATCCGGATAGGTCCTAGGAGGTGTGTGTTCTGGTCTTACAGCTGGTCTTTCAGGATATTGCGGTCTTTGATCAGGGTATTGCGGTCTTTGATCCGGATATTGCGGTCTTTGATCAGGGTATCTAGGTCGCACGGGATATTCTGGTCTTCGTTCGGGCGTTCTCTCGGTGTATGTCGGCCTTCTTGGTGCTGGGGTTGGTCTGTATCTAGGGTATCCCGAGTCAGGGTACCGATCTGGATAGTGAACTGGGTACCGAGGTCGTTCAGGGCGGACTTCTGGCTTTGCAGTCGTGTATACTCTCGGAGCTTCAGTCGGTAGGTTAGCTGGTATTTTCCCCCACATTCTTCCTTCCTTGACACCTGCAATCAATAAAATATGAGTTAACTTCTAAAATAAGTATAATCATGTATAAAAGGTACCTACCTACAAAAGTATGGTACATATAGGGTTGTCAGATGAGTTTGTGAGATTTTTTTCTGTTGCAGTAATTCAATATTTGGGTATGTTGGGTATTCAGCTTACTCTTATTAAGTCCATTTCATACTTGGATGACATTTATTCTGAATATTATTATTGAAAATATTCATGACTACAACTAATATTTTGTGTTTCAACTTGATTTATTAGGGCCATTTTAGAAGCCTTCAAAAAGTGTCTTTGTTTAATATTGTAGAATTTGATACATTGTGGGTTAACTCGATGAATGGTATGTTTCGGATAAATCAGGGTATACCAATAGATAGCCTATATAAGTCATGAGAGGGCTCTATGCACTTTAAACAAATATATTATTAATCACCAATTAAGACCGATAGTATACTCAGACGACAGATTTTCAATCCCGCCAACTATGAGCTGAGATCTAAGAAGGCCCAACTTTTTGAAATATCATTAACCATGAACTTGGGTTTATTGATGATTGATATGTTTATTGTATGGATTCCCATATATTTTATCTTACAAAAATTAAATATATCATATTTTTAACATACCATACATATTCTGGATACCCAGGCGATCATCTTCAGGAAGCTGGAAGTTAGGTTTCAGGCCCTGGTACCAAGGGTACATAAGGGCACCTTCTACAGAGCTATGGCTGAGACCGAGGGAATGTCCAAATTCATGAGCAGCGACTGCAAATAGTGATGTACCTGAAAAAAAAAGAAATCTTAGTGTTGTGATTGATACAAAAGTGCTTTATTTTGAAAATGTATAATATATTGAAAACATAGAAAACTCAAGATTTGATTTCTTTAATGAAAAACATACATTTAAATTTTTTTATAATTTACATATCGCTCACTCCTTTCAAAAACGTCATAAATCAAAAAACTTGATTTTTCAGGAGAACGTTTTTAAAGTTTAAAAATATAACACAATGTATTAAAAATAAATATCAAGCCACTTATTGAACTTTTTACTATGCCACAGATCTATTTAGGTAAAACCTGAAGGTTTTTTCTCCATTTGAAAAATATTTAGTTTATTTAAAAAAATAATAAAACAATACCTTTTCTTCAAAATGAAAAAACAAAATTTTCTGCCCTGTAGCGGGTAAATATTAACTTTAAAATATGCCTCTTTTGCTTGGATATAGTACATTTTCTGGGCATTCCGAAAACATGTACAACTGAAAATTGTCGATTTTTGATTTATGACGTTCTTGAAAGGAGTGAGCGATATGTATATTTACTAAATACTAAAATACATAGCGATTCTGTTATTTAGCAATTTAATTCATCAGATAACATAAATAGAGTTCGGACAGTCGAAATAGATTAAGAACTGTTAAATTATAATATTTATAATAATAATAAAGCAATATAAAAGGGAGGTTTTGATTGTTATTATTAGAACCCGCAATTACGATTCTAGGCTTCATATTTTTTAACGTAAATTTTTTTAAGAACTACGTTTAAATTTTAAAGAATCTCATATTTTTAACTTTTTGTTGTTATTTTATTATATAATTTAACATTTTAACTAAGTAGTGTAGATAGATTGAATTACTTGTAATATAAAATTACTTGTATTCAGTAAAAATAAATATCGCTCACTCCTTTCAAGAACGTCACAAATCAAAAATCGTCAATTTTCAGTTGTGCATGTTTTCGGAATGCCCAGAAAATGTACTTTATCCCAGCAAAAGAGGCATATTTTTAACTTAACATTTACCCGCTACTGGGCAGAAAGTGTTGTTTTTTCATTTTGAAAAAAAGGTATTGTTTAATTGTTTTTTTAAATTGCACAGTAAATAGTTCAGTAAGTGGCTTGATATTTATTTTTAATACATTGTACATATTATATTTTTAAACTTTAAAAATGTTCTCCTGAATGTTTCAAATGGAGAAAAAACTTCAGGTTTTACCTAAAAAGATCTGTTGCACAATAAATAGTTCAGTACATATTCATTGTACATATTATATTTTTAAACTTTAAAAATGTTCTCCTAAATGTTTCAAATGGAGAAAAAACCTTCAGGTTTTACCTAAAAAGATCTGTTGCACAGTAAATAGTTCAGTAAGTGGCTTGATATTTATTTTTAATACATTGTACATAATATATTTTTAAACTTTAAAAATGTTCTCCTGAATGTTTCAAATGGAGAAAAAACCTTCAGGTTTTACCTAAAAAGATCTGTTGCACAATAAATAGTTCAGTACAATTCACATTGTACATATTATATTTTTAAACTTTAAAAATGTTCTCCTAAATGTTTCAAATGGAGAAAAAACCTTCAGGTTTTACCTAAAAAGATCTGTTGCACAATAAATAGTTCAGTAAGTGGCTTGATATTTATTTTTAATACATTGTACATATTATATTTTTAAACTTTAAAAATGTTCTCCTGAAAAATCAAGTTTTTTGATTTATGACGTTCTTGAAAGGAGTGAGCGATATATCATAAATAAAATAAAGTAAAGACACCAAAAAGTGTTTTTTGTAGGTATCATCTTCCTTTTTTCTTCCTTTTTACTTCCTTTTTACACCTATTGATTTCTTATATACTCGTTAGAAATATAAGTCCAAAAGTAATGTTAAATTTATCTACACTACGCGATAAATAACTTGTTAACTATTCACTGTAATCGCAATCCTCATACTGTTTTCTTCAAACTTTTCTTATGATGCTCTTCATAAAGTAGTAATATTATATAAAGTGATTCACAATCTTTGCTATGTTTATTTTAAATAAATAAATTTAAATTAGTACAGTATGCTAGTATCTTATGTTTTTTTTCTTCACTTCGCTTTAATAGAGTATGTTTATAATTCAAACGAAGATTAAAAACAGAATAATCGAACATGTACCATAAGTAGGTATTACTAAATATATAAATAAATAAATTTTGACTGTACTCGTCTCTTGTAAATACCATATGCAAAAGGATTTATATAAATAAAACTATTTCAACCACTACAGGGTTGGTTTCAGAATTCAGTCAATAAACTCATACGATATATACAAGGAAAATAGATTATAAGGCCGATTCTGCTACCTTCCTAAATTTTAAAGGTATAATAAAAATATGTAAAAAGTACTATCTACTATGTTTTACAAAAATACGCCTTTCAGAATTTTGGCAGTTTTCGTATATGTACCTGCATTCATAGTTAAAATAATTTCTCTTTGATTTTAATCAGATTAAATTATTTAAGAAAAACGTTTACATTTAAGTGATTGCATCAATGTTTAAGAAAATCTAACAAACTTGTAATTTATTTTTTGGAAATACCACATTATCATCAAATCATTAAATGTTGATCTGCTATTATTCTATTATAGTTAATTTTTTTAAGACATGCCATTTGTAAATAAATTTTCAATTCTAGTTGTTTTTAGAGCGATAATATTTTAATTGAATTAAATAATAATAAAACTTGATCAAGTTTATGAAAAAATGTTCTTTTTACATTATATTTTTATATTCAAATCAAGTTTTATTCAAATAAACAAGGGAAAAAGACCACTTTTTGTTACGCCTGATTTCTTGTCAATATAATTTGTCAAATAAAAGTAATTCTGTTTGAGAATTGATAAAATGAAAATGAATAGTTTAAAATTTGTAAAATAATACCTTTATATCGTATATATTGTTATTTTATTCAAAAATTAATTTAGAATTCAAAAATTTATTTCAATGCATCTCTCAACCAAATATGTGACGAATAAGTAAAAGGGTGTAAACATGATCAATTAGGGGGCTAGCTCAGAGACTGGAGGGTGGATTCCTTTTGAATATTGATCATATTTTTGCCTATATGTATTCAGCTGGCTGATCTCTGTCTTTTAACATAAACAGATCAGTAGCAGAATAGCACCATATGTATTCCTCTGTGTGTAATATGCGTACAAGAAGGGGGGAATATGTTAGTTCTAACCTAATGTTGATAAACACATAACTATAAACACGAAAGCGTAGTCAGTTTTTAAATTCCTCTTCAGCCATTGGGGTAACATTTTTAGATCCGAATCTCACGAATTTTATTATTAGAATTATAGAACAACACAATATGAATTATAAATATCAATGAAGTCAGATATGCGGAGAAGCAGTCGCCGGTAAGAGAACTTCTATGTAACTTTTCTTTCACAGTTTTTTACGAGAGAAGTTCACATGTATTATAAAAATATTTTTTTTAGTTCGGAAAAGAATGATCAATCTGAGACTTCGTGGTTATTTCACATTTTGCAAACACACGCGTTTGTGAGCGGAATTATTCTCGTAACAAATTGGAATCGGTCACGTGTTTTGAACACCAACTGGCTATTTTTACTTGCGGTATCAGGAAGTAAATGTTTCGATTATTTTAATAGACTAATTCCCCTAATTTCTATTATTTTTTTTTAAATGGAAATAATAAATATAGTTATCGGATTCGACTTTTATATTTAAATAAATAGACAAAATTAGAAAATACATCACAGCAGTCAATGAGTATGTGAAAATATATGTGTATGTGTGTGTTGTGTGTATACGTAAGTAAGTAATCGTGAAACATATTTCACAAAAAAAGAGTAGATTTTTGTTGTAAATTATCCCTTTTATATTTGAAATTTTGGACAAAGAACAAACGTTAATTATTAAAATGTCTGCTAATTTCCTCTAAAAACAGGGTAGTAAAAATACAGCCTTTTCAGATATGATTGAGTGTTCAATATTCAATCAATCTATCAGATTACTTATTAATGGAGCCGAGAAAAACGTCGCGTCAGCGTCCGTAAGATGCGCTAATTTCATTATTCCTCGACGCGAACAAAATGGGGATTTCCTTTGAAAATTCGATCCCTGAAAGAAATTAATTCTTTTGTAAGCCCCGAGAGCGCGACTCCGCCGGCCTTAGTTCAATATGAAACTGATTTAATAACTGCACTCCATTCTTCAGATTATCCAAAAAATTTAAAGCTCTCTAATATATCACGCGGATAAGGCTCGTGCCTTGATTGGTATACAATAGTTAATAAGTCTTTCCAACATAAGTTGGCATCTATAGAACCAATAACATGTTACAGAATACTAAAAAAAAGTAATTTTTTTGACATCCCAACATAAATGAAGAAGAATATGGAAGTCTGGGCATTTACGGGGCTTACAACCGTCAGAGGCATGATTAAGTGATCACTTTACACACGTGTAACATTCACCAATTTTACCCATTGTTGACAACCACACCACTCAAATTCTTGGAAGAATTCACGTGTGTAAAGTGATTTAAACCAGCCAATGACGGTTGTAAGGCCCGTAAATGCCCAAACTTCCATATTCTTCTTCATCTTTGTTGAGAAACAAATAATATAAAAAATAACTCCTATAATTTGAGATAATCCAGATTTGTGAACAAGAATGTATTTGGACACACTCAAAATTTTGTAAACTTACAAAACGATTTATTTTCACTTTTTTGTCAAGCTTTTAATCAAATTAATTTAAAAGCTTTTAATTACTATAGGTGTCTCAACTTGAGATGAAACATATATTGTTTATATGAAAGAAGATGGAAGTCTTAGCATCCCAGGAAATTTCACAAACTTATGAAATTATAATACAAATATAAATTCTTTTTCTTTTATGAGAGTTGAATTTCTAATAACTAAAAACTGATCTATGATTTTATTTATGATTTTATACTTATACAATATACCATATATATTGTTGAAAACTTAATAACAACCACAATAATGGTAATGAAATATCGGACGTGCTGAGGAAATTTTATCATTTTAATAATATACCAAATAAGATTAGCACGAAGCAAAACTCGCAAGAAAAAGGTTCAACTGCGATTATACTCGTGATATTGAGTTGGAAACGTTCACGGTTATTTTATACATCATAATAATAATAAAAGTTTCCATCGAATTATGCTTCAAAATTGTAATCACAAAAACGGTGTTTTATTAAAAATGTATACCCATTCCGTGCACCGAAAAGAAAATTGGTTTATAATGAATAAATCAATAATGTTATGTAAGTATAGGCAAGGTTGAAATAATACGTATCATATAACGTATGTACATAATTATCAATAATTATACACTATTATAATACAAATACATTGCATTACTCCTACCAACAATTTATTTGATGTAGGACTCTATTAAACCAACTTTTTACTAAATTTTTTCGTCTAAAGTATAATCCCAATACCAAGTACGCTACAACAAAAATTATTGATTCAGCGTTTAATTTGAAGAATTCCATAAGTATTACATTAAATATTGAAATCAAAAAATTATTTTTAGGGTCAACTAAGTTGTACATATTATTTAAAAAAAGATAAAAAAAAAAAAAATTGTCATGAGAATTGTTCGCCTTGTTAGGGCAATATCAAACTACTGTCCATTAACAAGGCAAAAAAATTGTCATGACGAATACTAAAATATAATATATATTTTTTGTGTTTTAAAAAAAATATACAATTTAGAAGACCCTAAAAATCAGTGTTTGATTTTAATATTAAAAATGTCCTCAGACAATATGACAAAGATATTTTTTAATACTATCGTTTAATACCTGGCATTCAAGATAAGAAATTTGGTGAAAATACATATATGGAAAAGGAGTACAGCTCCAAAATAGAAGTACCACTGGTGGATAGCTCCGCGTGTAAATAATGTTAATCAAGTGTTGAAAATGGCGGAGTAGCAAAATATAGGCGAAATTACAGAAACGGGGAGCGATAACAGCAAACAACGGCCAGCAGCTTCCTGTTGGCCAACTGCCATGGGAGATAAACACCAGAGGATGCGATAAGCCGGAAAATATTATTCCGAATCCGGCAAAAAGAGAATGTCCAAAAATGTGTTCAGGTATCTGAGGGAGATTATTGCGATTGGAGGCGCAACGCACTGGACTCTGGACCCCAACATGGGTTCATGTACAGGGTGTTTAGTGAGCCGCATTTTAGGGAATAACCAAAAGGTAGCACTATTTTCGTATTTCTTAACATTTCTCAGTCCTGTTTGATTATTTTACTAAGAGCAAAAACGTACCGTTTGTTATGGAGTGATATACCCAAAAAGCGAACAGAATGTAAAAATTAATTTATCACCATTTTGCGTCAAATATTTCCTGGACGCGTCATGTAGAAACTTATAAGTTAGTAACTTATTCAACTAACAAATATATCACAAATAAAGGGTTCATCTTATACACATTTATAAGTCATTCAACAGTAGGATTTTTACCTTTATTATGAGCATTAAAGGAATACAACATTTTTGAGAGCGTCTATTTCATTATTGTTCAATAATACTTGATTTTTCTCCACTTAGTTGCATACATAAAGATTTTTATAGATATTTCAACAAAGATGAATAAGTTTTTATTGAGATGAGAATACGGAAGTTTGGGTACTTTCTTTAGCTTTATATATTCCAAGACTTATTTAATATAGATATTTTAATATTTTTTGTCAAGCATGTTGAGGTATTAATAAAAAAAGACCAATGGAACAATGTATTTGTGTGTGTATGTGTGTCCTATGTATTTAATTTCACTTCAAATTGTTTTGAGCACACTGTTATTTTCTATAATATTTTCTTGAATGTCCTTTTTTCATTGTATTGAAAATAATGTATATTCCATATGAACCTTAGAGGCTTGCACCCTTTAATATTTGGAATAAAGGTAAATGAATGAATATAATTAGATATTTTATTTATTGTTTCGGCATTAACTTTGTGGTAAGACATGTTACAATGATTAAAGAAAACACTTGTTTATCTGAATGATGGAAGTTTAACTTCTGAAACATGTAGTCTATAATAAAACTCAAGTGGTAAAAAACAAGTGTTTTCTTTAATCATTGTAATATAATTAGACATCAACTTTGTATTATAATTAAAATACAAAACTGATTATTTGGAAAAACAACATTCATTGTTTATTGTAAGAGTGTTATAGTATACGTACAAAGATATGGACTTATTTAAAATAATGTTGGTAAAAATATTTAAAAAAATTAACACGTTCCTCAGTGAATGAAATCTCACTGCAACTCACATGCAGGAAAAATAATATCGGATATATCACTCACTCCTTTCAACAACGTCAAATATCAAAAAACTTGATTTTTCAGGAGATCGTTTTTAAAGTTTAAGAATGTAATAAAATGTATTAAAAATAAATATCAAGCCACTTATTGAACTTTTTACTGTGCAACAGATCTTTTTAGGTAAAACCTGAACGTTTTTTCTCCATTTAAAAAATATTAGGGATATTTAAAAAAAAATAAACAATACCTTTTCTTTAAAATGCAAAAACAACACTTTCTGCCCTGTAGCGGGAAAATATTAAGTTAAAAATATGCCACTTTTGCTAGGATATAGTACATTTTCTGGGCATTTCGAAAACATACACAACTGAAAATGGAAAAAATCCACGTTCATGCATCTCCTCATACATACCAGTTGATTGTTACGACTCCTAACCTGACCACTTTCAAGTATTTGGCATACCTGATCGTGTCATGATTTTCTCGGTCTTCCTCTGCTCTTTTTTACATTTACATTCGCCTCATAAATTTGTTTTACCGTTCTTTCCTCACTCATTTGTTCTACATGTCCAAACCATCCCAACACACCTTTCTTAATTTTATCGATAATGCTTATCTCAGCTTTGCATTCCTTCCTTATTTCACTATTCGCACATCTATCATACATCGTTTTGTTGCACATTCTTCTAAGAGATCGCATTTCGACTGCATTCAGTCTACTTTCATCCTTTTTTCTAAGGAGTGAGCGATATTACTTAAACAGGAATTTCTTTGAATTAAAAAAAAAATTCAAGGATTTTAAGAACTTACCGTCATCAGTTTCCGATGCATCGCTGAGCAACCAAACTTCTTCATCGTCGAAATGTGCGTCCCCACCCCTCCCACTGCCCGGGAAGAATGCGTGCGCCAGAATTTGACCGCGACCATCGAACGGGTAGTTGTCATCATGATACTTCCTGAAATTCAAAATTAAATTACCTGTTTGTTTATTTAAAACCCAGTATTCGTTAAGTAGCCACTTTATTTAAAACCCAGTATTCGTTAAGTAGTGTAATGTAGTGTAATGGTCCGCCTCCGTATTGTAATGGTCAGCACGCTCGGCTACCGTTCTGGAGGACCCGGGTTCGATTCCCAGGGGGGGTAAGAATAAATATGAGTGATTTTTTCACTGTAATATTTATTCAATATTACCCTGGACTGGTACTTGAAGCCGAGGGCTGATCACCTTTCCTTCATGTGTAAACGATCAAGATAACGCTGCGTTTATATGACGCAGTGCCCTATGCACCATTGGGGTGCGGTAAGGGTTTTATTTATTTTATATATTCGTTAAGTAGCAACTATATTTTCTCTAAATCCACGTAACATTTTACGTAAAAGATTTTTTTTAAAAAACATCGATTTTGTTATTGAAAGTTAAGGACTTAAAAAATATATAAAAACATTTTTTCCATACATATTTTTAAAATATGATCACTCCTGCGGTCCAGGGCAATATTAAATAAATATTAGAGTGTAAAATCATCAATATTTATTTTCACCTCCTCCTGAGAATCGAACCCGGGACCTCCGGCACACTAGCTAACACGCTAACCATTACACCACGGAGGTTCATTGCGCATTGCCTTCATGTAAGTAACGATCAAGATAACAATGCGTCAATAAGATGCAGTGTCCCATGCACCATTGGGCGCGGAATAGGATTAGAAAAAGAAGTAGAATTCCAAAAAACAAAAAGATGTCTTATAAACATTTTTTAAATATAGCGTGAGCACATGGCCAGCCCTGAGCGCAGCTGAACGCATTCTGATTTGAAGCATTGAGACAAGCTTGAGATCTAAGCCTTAAAAATCCATTAACACCATTTAAGAATTAATAAAGGGTGTAAAAGTAATAAAGGGTGACGCTCAAATTGAATCAAATTATCATTGACTGGTTCAGCAGTCACTTTGTGGTAAAATGTATCCATTTTTAATTTCAGTTTGACTTATTAAATACCACTATAATCGACAAACGGTGTTTGAAAATGATGCGGAATGCATCGAAACACGTGTCATAGTAGATTTTAAGAAAAAGTGGTATTTACTAAGCAAGACTGAAATTAAAAATGAATCAAAACATTTTTCATTACACGTCTCGCTTGCCATTTTGCACACTTTTGTATGCCAAAATTTAAAAATCGTAGCGGCATTAATAATTAATACATCTTTTTTGGATAAATTTGAGAGTGTATTAACAAATAATAAAATATAAAAGAAACTTGTTTGTTTCAATAATTTATACACTATAAACTTAGCTGCGAGCCCTGTGTAAAAAAAAGTATGGGAGGAGAAAAGGGCGTTAGAATAATATAGAGAAAATAAAGTAGAATTATAAAACGAACATAAAATTGCGTTGAATTAAATTAAATTATGCTAATAGCGCTTTTCTGTGTTATATCGTGAGTCGTTAGCACTTTTTAGTGACGAGAGCTTACTGATCATATTGCAGCATCCATAATTATGCATAAAAAACCTAGTCGAACTTTTGTGAAAATGTAAGAACTTTGATAAAAGAAATGTGTCAGAAAAATATGTACATTAATTAAATTAATACCTTTTTTCAATGTTAAACTTTTGTCTTATTACAATGTGTAGTTGTTAGCGTATTTGGCTACCGTACTAGAAGTTTTGCATTCGATTTCCAGGAGAGTAAAAATATAAATAAATGTAAGTGATTTTTCACTCTAATATATATTTAACATTACTGTGGAAAAGTGTCTGATAGATTTTTCTTAGTCCCAGTTAAGGCCCGGTATTCATTAAGTCGCAACTAAATTTTCTCTAAATCCAGGTAACATTTGCGTAATTAAACACCGTTTTTGCGTTCAAAAAATCAAAAATGAAATAATTACCTGGTTTTGAAAAGAAAAGAGTTATTGAAATTCAATGAGATAAAAAAAATATTTTTTCCATACATATTTTCTAAGAAACAAAAAATAAAAATAAAAAAACAAAAAATTGTCGTGTCTCAACTCAACAAAAAAAGCCAACTGAGTTTTATAAGTGCGAGTTTGGCTTTAAGGAAAGAACACCTATAATAAATATCGATATATCGAATAATCTTGTGTTTGAATTTAGTGTCCAGTGTCTGAATAAAAAAAAATTACAACATTTTGAGTGTGTCCAAATACTCATGGCGTTTCTCATGTGTGTGATTATAATCCGGGATTCGGATCTCACATACTAATATAAGAGTTTCTGCTTGATAAAAAGCTTCTTTACATCTCACCAATAGATGTCTCTAGTGAAGTTTTAGTGATTCATGAACAAGGTTTCTAAATTAGTTCATATATATAGAACTTCCAAGAATTTGAGTAGTGTGGTTGTCAATAATAGGTAGAATTGGTGAATGTTACACGTGTGTAAAGTGATAACTTAAACCAGCCTATGACAGTCGTAAGCCCCGTAAATGCCTAGACTTCCATATTCTTCTTCATCTTTGATGAGATGTCAAAAAATAATATAAAAAAAAGTTAGTTAAATAATGTCGAAAAATAATATTATTTGCATATGGTATATTTGACTCATTTAACAAATACTTATACATGTATCCACAGTAATTTAGTCATAAATTATACGTGCATGAATCAGTTTTCACAAGATTTAGTCGAGTTATCGATCAGTGGGTACTCAGCGCGTTATATTTATGAAGCCCGGATAGGGTACATGATACATTGCGACATTTCATACCGTCATTTGACACTCTCTTGCTTGTTAGTATGGTGGTGTTCAGTTACCGACCGCGAAGCGTACATACTGTACGTAGGATACATAGTGATACTATGTGCTTGCAAAATACACACTTGATACGACAGTAATGTATCACGACTACCAGATAATAACGCGATCAAATAAATCAGGAATCCGAAATATTACTTTTTTTAGGGGAAATATTCCACTAACCATAGTGGTGAGTTTTAAGAACAGTTTTTCACAAGTAGACTGAATGCAGTCGAAATGCGATCTCTCAGAAGAATGTACGACAAAACGATGTATGATAGATGTGCGAATAGTGAAATAAGGAAGGAATGCAAAGCTGAGATAAGCATTATCGATAAAATTAAGATAGGTGTGTTGAGATGGTTTGGACATGTAGAACGAATGAGTGAGAAAAGAACGGTAAAACAAATTTATCAGGCGAATGTTAGTGGAAAAAGAAGCAGAGGAAGACCGAGAAAAACATGGCACGATCAGATATGCCAAATACTTGATAGTGGTCAGGTTAGGAGTCGTAACAATCGGCGGGTATGTATGGGGAGATGCATGAACGTGGAAGAGGCGAAGAATGTTTGCAAGGACAGAGTGGTGTGGCGCTCTATTCTCTCTGCCTATCCCTGCGGGGAAGCGGCGTGATTGTTAGTTAGTTACTACACTTCAATAAAGTTTCATCTTCTATGCCTACACCTGCAGAGAAATGGTATGATGATGAAGTAGAAGAAGTAGTACTAGAGTAGTAACTATGTGGTACATATATTTCTTTCGTAGTAGAGTAGTATATATATATATATATATATATATATATATATATATATATATATATATATATATATATATATATATATAATATATATATATATATATATATCAATTAACGATCAAGATAACACTGTGTTTATATAATGCAGTGCCCTATGCACCATTCGGATGCGGATAAAGGGTTGAATGAATGAAATATATACATATATAATTTGATAGTCTGTAATCTTTTTTCAAATCATCAATCAAAATCAATTTGCAAAGGATTGAAACTTGCTTTTCTTCAGTTGATTTTACTTAGATCAACATTACTTGTCTTTTCTACACCCTGCTTCTAATCTAACTAAAAATAGAGCAAGGAAATAGAAGCAAGAGGGTGGCATATTGAGATCAGGGTCGGAATATAAATTAGAGATAGTTTAACATTTAAACACAATATATTCAACGCCTGAACCAATGTTCATACTAAGCTAATTTTGCACGGGTTAAAATATAATGTAGTACGTATATCGTTTAAATATAATACGTAGATACATTATTTTAAAACTAATCTTACCGAGAGAGCAAAAATACTACAGTTATTAATGTATTAATTTTATAATATTTTAAAACTATTTTTTTAGTGATTGAGAGCAAGGTTCATATTTTATATACATAACATTTTATGGATTCATATTGAAAAATTATTTCTATTATATTATTGATTTACACTGAATTATTTTTAATGTTATATTATGCGTTTATACTGAAAAATACTTTGTTATACTATAATATAAATACTAAGTATAACTGAAAAATCACTTTTTGTTAAATGATGGGTTTATAATAAAAAATAGTTTATAAAATTGAACATAAATTAGAAAAAAATGTTATTGATAAAAAGTCTGTTAAAATAAATGTTAATAATGTTTAGTTAAATAAAACAGGTAAAATAATCATCAAATCACCGATTTTTAATGTTAGAATTGATTCGATTACTATTTTACATATTTGTACTGATGTATTGTATTTAAAATTGTAGTTTAACCATAATTTAATAAAATAACTTACATATATGTAAATAATGTCAAAAAAATCCAGCCGTCATCTCGATCCCCATAAAACATATAATATTTTGTTTTGCATATCACGTTAGTATTGCAAAATATTTTTAATTTTATACAGTATCTAGCAAGAATAAAAGACAACATCTGGCAAGATTTGATAATTACTAAATGTTGAATTGACTGATGATGTTGGTACGACAAAAACCGGTCACCGGTGAAATAAAATAAATAGGAAAAAAATTGTTGTTTTATTATAAAAAAATTCAGTTCCATCGAGAAATGTCGGTACAAAACATATATCTACATTACTGAATGAATAGTCCAATCCCTGTCTCCATGTTGTAGAAGTTTATTTTCATAGATTTGTTTTAATTTTTCTGTAAACCTCATTTTGTAAATTGAAATTCCTGTGTAATTCATTGCCTTTTCGTTTTTTATTTTTTATTTATTTCTATTCTAACTTGGTCCACAGTCCATAAAAAAAGAAATAAAACAGGTAAATAAATCGGTGTCTTCACGTGTAATGTTTTAACTCAAAATCGTGCTTGTTGAGTTATGACGTGCGATATACGAGTAAACCGCTGAAATTATAATTTGTTCTATATCAACTCGTGCGGGAACTGCTATGAGGTTATATAAAGTTTGAAAGCATAAATATTTGACGATCAATCGTTTTGCAAACGGGAGAGTATTTGATCGGCGTTTGGCATTCTTTCGGTGGGATTTTATTGCAATTCGCGAGGCGTTCGCACTCGTTTCCGACACAAATAGTTTAGGAAATAGTTTGCCAAACGATCGCCTGTAAATTGCTCGTAAGTTCAATTCTAAACCGATAACGACCGCGATCGTAAAGCGGGGACATCACCCAAGGACCAATGGGCTCGTGTTCCAATCCCTATTCTTGTGTTGGCTACGGATTACTCTGGATTTCTTCATTCCGTCCGACTGCCCGTCCACCTTGACGTCCAGAATCGAAACAGCGCATAAAAAGGCTTAAACAACCCGCACACATTAAAATACTCTCAACAAAACTTAAGAACCTTTCTATTTTGTGCCTGTTTATTACCCCCTTTTGGTTCATGAAGCTCGCGTGGTGCGGTCGAGCCTGGAGGGTCAATCAGTATTCCGTCGACGTTTTGGACATCCGTTAGGGCGAGACCGGCTTATGTCTCAGGACTTACAGAAGACCCCTACCACGAGAAAGTACTAGTAAAGAAAAACTATAAATATAAGTCTAAGAAATGCCGGGACGCGAAAATTGGAAAACGAATAAAAAGGATTTATGCAAAGTAAGATACTAAATTACGCTGCAGAGTAATACTTCAAACTTATTAACGAAAGGTTTTAGTAGCTGATAGTGTAGGAGAGGTCTATCATTTTCAGTAATAAAATATAATATGTTCACGGTAATATACTCGTATTGTAGGAATGATAAGGTGTGTCTATGGAGCCGAATCAAAAGGATTACTGTATAATTAAGGTGGAAACAAAAGTATTTCTGAAAGTTTATTGCGTGAAAATGTATTTTGGTATCTACACGCTTATTATATACAACAGATGGTTATTACTTATTGATACGCACTCGCATGTCTTCAAATCAATAAGTAACCCCCATACGTGTTGTTCTGCCACGGCTGTAAAATAAGGGGTTGATTTTTTGTCTTTTAGGCAATTGGGTCATCGTCTTTTTTGTTTTTTATTGCTGCATAAATGTGTGGAAAAATAATTCGTTTTAATTAAAAGCGATATTTTCATCGCAACAAAAAATTATTAAGTGTACCTTACAAGGTTTATACCTAAATTATTCGTAATAAGTGATTCAGAAAAATATGTATATGTGTAGAATTATTTTCATAATGAACTTGTTTATTAAAAAAAATTCCTCAATATAAATCACTCCTAGGATAAATCAAATTCTTTAACAAAAAAACATAACACTCTTCGTTATATTTAACGATAATTACAATGTTCAATGATAATAAGTAGACAATTGGAAAACTACATGCATATATGATTTATGCACTTCCTCTATACTTAAGCGGTAAATTTCAATATAAATACTTTAATCAAAAATTCTTAACCAATATAAGATTAAAAAAAAACAACACACTTACCATTACAAAAAATTGTGCAAATTGATGACAATGACAGTTGGAAGTGTCATAAAAGGAAAAGGTTTTTTTACTATTCATGTTTATAGTAACCATAAAAATAATCGTTGATTACTTACAAATAATAAATAATCGTTGATTACTTACAAATAATCGTTGATAAAATAACAACTATACAATAAAATTATATAGTTGTTATTTTATTATATAGGGTTTTCCAATAAGAGGTTTCATTTTGAATAGCCCGCTATCTGGGCAGCTGCCACTTTTGAAGCTGTCATCTTTTGACATTTGAGAAGTAAAAACTACGCGATTAATAAAAATGCAACGATACACGCTTCAACAGAGCATTCAAATTGTTAAAATTCGTCGTGAAGCACCAGCTCGTTCTCGGCCAGCAATAGTGAAACTTGTTAAAAAATTTGAGCTGTTGGGACAACTTGGTGATGTGAAGAATCGAAACCCTCAACGTGTCACTGTTTGGTGCGGTTTTTGGGCTGGCAGTGTGATTGGACCTTACTTATTAGAAAATGAGTCTGGTGCAACTGTTACGGTGAATGGATTGCGCTATCGATCTATGATTAATGATTTTTTATGGCCGGAATTGGAAGATATTGATGTGGACGACGCTTATTTTCAACAAAACGGCGCTACGTGCCACACAAGCAACGAAACAATCGCAATTTAAAAAAAAAATCCTGGCCGTGTTATTTCTCGAAGAGGTGATCACAGTTGGCCCCCGAGATCTTGTGATTAAAGCCTTGAGACTTTTTTCCTTGGGGCCACGTGAAAGATAAGGTCTATGCCAATGCTCTACAATCGATTGAAGACCTTAAAGATGGAATTCGTGAAGTTATCGAGGACATACAGCCGCAAATGTGCGAATTGGGCATGGGAAATTTCATGAAAAGGATATGGTGCTGCAAGTAGTGCCGTAGCCGTGGCGGCCATTTGGCTGATATCGTTTTCCATCGTTAATCGCATACTTTTTTCTTAACAATGCAATAAATATTCATTAATTTATCTTAAAATATACCAGTTTTTTTTCAAATATCAAAATGAAACCTCTTATTGAATAACCCTATATAAAATTCTGTTTCACCAAGAAATGTCAGTACAAAACTTAAATCTAATACGTACAATAGTATGTAAATGTGGGTAAGTATAAGTAAATAGTTGTTTAATTACAATTTTCAATGTAAAAATGTTGTAATACACAAAAACATCGTACGTAATATACATAGTAGGCTTTAATTATAACCATCCTTCACAAAATGAAATACACAGGGCTGATAGTAAAGCGAGCGGAAAATTTCTACGAAGGAGAGAAAGTAAAATAATTTGCCATTTTCGAGAAATACGCGCTGTGCTGAGGTAATTAGTAGTTTAATTAACAGCCATCCTTGTAAATCCACATACTTGGTTAAAGTTTTATCTAAATCTCGGATTTCGTAACCGAACCAAGACGCATACTTTTAAATAAATCAAATTTGTTTAATTGAACAAGAAATTGAACGCCGTGAAATATATTAAAATCATATTTAACAATAGATGAGAGGCGATATCGGTGTCGGAGCATTTACATAAAATATTTGGGAAAACGATATTTTTTATATTTTTATTATTAAATTATCGTTGATGAAAAATAATCTCACCACCGTTTTTAAGTTTATTTATTTATTTTTCAAAACATATTACATACATAAGCCATTTACATTTTTACAAAGATATATTGACAGTAAATATATATATATATATATATATATATATATATATATATATATTTATTTATATATAAATATAAATATATATATATATATATATATATATATATATATATATATATATATATATATATATATATATATATATATATATATATATATATATATATATATATATATATATATATCAGTGCACTTGACACCTGTGGCCTAGAACTAATTATCTTGCCTTTTGTGTAATCAATATACGATCATACTATCATTGCAGTACTCAATGCACCATTGATTGTGCGCGAGAGGAAATAAAAATATATAAAAGTAGACAAGTTTTCATTTTTTTTACCGTGACGTTCAGTAAGGTGAGCACTGAATCAGACATTTGAATAAAATTTCAATGCGAAAGGAGAAAAGGAATGTTTCTTGAAATATCCAATATCGTCAAGCGAAATAATCTTATAACAAAATAAGAAGGTCCGAATACATTGCGGTCAATATGGAAAGAAATCCTTTGATGTTGAATAGTTTCACGATATTTATTTACCCAATATTTTGTGAACAAAATTATTTACAACATTTTGAATGTGTCCAAAATCTGGATTATCTCCAATTACAGGAGTTATTTTCGTATTATTAATAATATTAATAACAAGTATTTGGACACACTCAAAATATTGTAAATTAATTATCAGGTCAAATTAAAAGCTTAAATAATAAAAATTAAAATGATATTATCTGGCGTTTCTCATGTGTGTGATTATGTATTAGGATTCGGAGCTCACAAACTAATAAAAGAGTTTCTGCTCAATAAAAAAAGCTTCTTTTAAGCTCGCCAATAAATGTCTCTTGTGAAGTTCTAGTGATTCAAGAATAATGTTTTAAAATTGGTTCATATTAAGTTAAAGTTTTATTTCACTTTTAATTTTTACTTCTAATTTTTATTTTTATTTTTCTTACTTCATTACTTTTAATTGTTATTACCCTTTTTTACAAACAAATTTCTATTCTGTATATATATGTTAAACCTGCACCTTTATTGTTTCTGTAAGCTTGTTGTGTTCTCATCTAATTGATGAAAAACATTCAAACAATTGATTATTATTTGATATTGCACTGTATTTCATTTATAGTAATATGTTTTTCATTATTTATGAACCATAAATAAATAAAATAAAATTTCACATTTTTGTTGAACGAATGAATAATCAAATACACACGGGTGTTAATTGATCTAATAATTCAGAATGGCTTTATTATTATTAAAATTATGTAATTCCAGATATCATTCGCCTATCTTATAATGTAATGTATCAAACGTAATAAAAATACCTAGTATTTATACCCAATATTCATAGTTAACCAATATAGATGAACAAATAAGTGAGGAAAAAACGGTAAAATAAATGTATGAGGCGAATGTAATTGAAAAAAGGAGCAGAGGAAGAACGAGAAAAGCTTGGCACGATCAGGTATGCCAAATACTTGAAAGCGGTAAGGTTAGGAGTTGAAACGATCGGCGGGTGTGTATGAGGAGATGCATGAACGTGGAAGAGGCGAAGAATGTTTGCAAAGACAGAGTGGTGTGGAGTTTTATTCTCTCTGCCTACCCCTGCGGGGAAGCGGCGTGATGGTTAGTTAGTTAGTTAGTTATTATTTTGTTGGAGAGTGGGTTGCCTAGTTCATTATAGATCAATTAAGGAACTTTTTCCAGAAGCATCTAGAAAATTTTGGAAACTATGAACACACGGCAGTGCACAACGGAGTCCTGGTTCCAACTCTAATGTATGGATGTGAAACATGGAGTTGGCAAAAGAAGGATGAAAGTAGACTGAATGCAGTCGAAATGCGATCTCTCAGAAGAATGTGCGACAAAACGATGTATGATAGATGTACGAATAGTGAAATAAGGAAGGAATGCAAAGCTGAGATAAGCATTATCGATAAAATTAAGAAAGGTGTGTTGAGATGGTTTGGACATGTAGAACGAATGAGTGAGGAAAGAACGGTAAAACAAATTTATAAGGCGAATGTTAGCGGGAAAAGAAGCAGAGGAAGACCGAGAAAAACATGGCACGATCAGGTATGCCAAATACTTGAAAGTGGTCAGGTTAGGAGTCGTAACAATCGGCGGGTATGTATGAGGAGATGCATGAACGTGGAAGAGGCGAAGAATGTTTGCAAAGACAGAGTAGTGTGGCGTTTTATTCTCTCTGCCTACCCCTGCGGGGAAGCGGCGTGATCTTTAGTTAGTTAGTTAGTTATTATTTTGTTGGAGAGTGTGTTGCCTAGTTCATTAGAGAGCAATTAAGGAACTTTTTCCAGAAACATCTGGAAAATTTTGGAAACTATGAACACACGCCGAGTGACGTCATACGTATATGCAAGATTTATTGTGTGCGACAATATTTATTTAGGTCATTTTCTAATTAAAATTCTGTACTGTATCTATTTTTTTTCCAGGCTTTCTCTATATTGTTTGATTAACATTTTCAGTTCTGGGGTTTCTCCCAATTGGTTGTAAATTTCCGCTGGTCTATTGATTATAGCAAGTTCTGCTTAAATATTGTGTTCACGATAATATTATATATTTTTTTAAAATTCTTTATTTGGCAGTCACCCAGTGAAAGGATGTTTCTGCCAGTGTCAAGTATTATTTTTATTTACAAACAACACGATATTATTAAAAAAACAATATCTTAAATGCATTATCGTTTCCAAAAATATTAGTTTTTACTTTTTATTATTATATAATTCTCACCTTAGGAGCACAAATGATGGATCGAAATTTAAAGGAGAGGCATAATTTTATCACAAAAAATATTTGGCTTTTAACTAACTAACTAACCATCACGCCGCTTCCCCGCAGGGGTAGGCAGAGAGAATAGAACGCCACACCACTCTGTCTTTGAAAATATTCTTCGCCTCTTCCACGTTCATGCATCTCCTCATACATACCCGCCGATTGTTTCGACTCCTAACCTGACCGCTTTCAATAATATGGCATACCAGATCGTGCCAAGTTTTTCTTAGTTTTTCTCTGCTCCTTTTTTCCAATTACATTCGCCTCATAAATTTGTTTTACCGTTCTTTCCTCACTCATTCGTTCTACATGTCCAAACCATCTCAAATCATCTAACATTATAATGGTGTTAACGTACAAACAATTAAAAAGTGATTGAAAATGCAAACATAAGGGATTTTTGCGCATCAAAAATAGTCACGAATATAATATTCTCTCAAAACAAGAATTTGAATTGTAAATCAATAAGAATTCACTTGATTTAATTCTGCATAACTCAGCTTCAAGTTACAATTGCGCAACAACGTGATGGAACCATAAATCAAAGAAATAAATAAAAAGTTAGGGCTTCCACCCCTGGAAGGGTTAAGGAACGAGGAGGGGGAATGTTTCAGAAGTTAAACACAAAGCTCGGAAGCTCCGTACTAAGAAGGAGCTTTCTGAAAATCACCGAAGCTTTTTCAGTCTCATTACTCATGTTGACCACCCCGAAACGTGATCAAAAATACAACCTTTACATCCCCCAAGAAAAGGGGAATGACTCGGAGGTATAACTTTATATTAATTAAAGTGGCATTTACTTTTTGGGAATACGAAAATTAACTAATATTTAGTGTTGTTGGAATTAATGATTTGATATTAACTTTTCCTGTGGATTAAAATTGCATGATGTATTATGATTTAAAATGAATAAAAAATCATAAATATTAGTATATTACATACTTGCAGCGTTTAAAAATAAATATGAGGAAAACACGTTTTTCTCAATTGTAAGTTCCATAAAAATAATTTCTGTATTCAAAATTTTGATAAAATCATGCCTAAGTATTCTTATGAGGCTATATACGATACATAAAAATTAAATATATATGTACATATGAATGCAAAATTCAAAATCTTTGTACGTATATATTAAATATTAGTAATCGTATATATGATATAACTTAAATGAATTTCTTAAAGTATGTACGTCAATGTCGAAAAATTTACTACCACTTAATTGCACCTCATGGCGCTTACAACGCAGCATCGTAAAGACACAGTGTTGTCTTAATCGTTAAATAAACTAAGGAAAAGTTATCATCCCTGCGTTTCAGGTACGAAGTGAAAAACCACTAATATTTACTTTGATTCTCCTGGGAATCGAACCCGGGACCTCTAACACGGTAGCTATAAGAGCAGAGAAAAATACAGTAAAAATTATAATTATGAGAAAAATTAAATAAATAAGAAAAATATAAAAGCTACATCTGTAATTATTTTGATTTTCAAGGGTCATAACACAAGGGCTTATTTTAATCTGGTTTTATCGTAATAGATGTAATTTGCACAAGACTTAATTGTGCATAACGCTTAACCACATTTTAACTGAATTGCAACAAACGAATATGGAAGCGTTTTATTTTGATAAAAAGTACACATGGCTATTTCGGCCGCATGTCTGTAACAGCTCGGCTGCAAAGTTAGGTCATAACGTCCCGAGGGAGCGTTTAGGGGCCCGTTTCGGGACTCGAATTGTTTACGTACAACAAAAAAACACACACGAGTGCATTTACGAACATCGCGCTGGTGTATTTTTAAGTACCATTTAAAAATAAATTAAACTTTGTTTAACATGGTGTCAAAACAAACATTCATGTTTGTTGATTGAGATGAAAAAGGAGATTATGGAAATGCATTCTCGGATAATTTTATGAATGATAGTTGTAAGAATAGCTAGGACATTCATGCTACGAATGTAATACGAATTTAATTTATATTTGAAGCACTTACTTTGTGATATTCCATTTTATAATTAAAATGTAACTTTGTTTTATAATATTCAGTAATATTTCATTATGACTTAATTATAATGTCTACCGGTTTAGCTTTTATTATAAGTATTAGCTTCGAAACCGGTAGACATGATAATTAAATAATAATAAAATAAATTATAATATGTAGTGATTTTAAAACAAAGTTGCATTTTAATTATATATATTTATAATAGGAATTGTTATATTAACTAAAATAAAGTCCTGATAACAGAACCGTTGATGCTAGTGTATTAAAAAATATAAATATTAAAAAATTGGTGCTTTAATCTAAAAACATTTCATTAACCTTTTGTTTAATGAAATGAAATATAAAAAAATTAATGGACTGATAAACAATTGTAAAATCGTTGATTTAGTAATATTTTTGATTTTCATTAAATGAATATAATCGGGGTTTTTACCCTTAACTAATAACAAAAGTTTTATTTATATCTTAAATAAGTTTAATGTTATTAAAAACAGAAGTTATTAACAGTGTTATTTTTTACTTATTGTCAATAAAATTTTCTGGCTATTCGAGTAATTGATTTATTATTATAAAAAAACGAGAATCGAGATTTGAAAGTTTAAATATTAATACGTACTTAAACAATCACACTTTATTTTACTTACCAAATATCACTTTGTTTCCCTTGTTTTAGTATATTTCGTTATTCTAGCAATAGAATAGTAAAATATCGAGATTTATAACTATGTGCTTATATATATCAAAAACAAATTATGATAATCGATTGATAAACTCAGTAACATATTCATTTATATTTTTTCAAACAAAGTCAAGACGAATAAATAATTAACGAATAATAATATTGGTAAATCGACTCAAACTATAGTAGAACCTAGACAGCGTTAAGCATTTGGTGATATTTTTAAATAAAAAAGTACTAGAATGTGGGAATTAAATTATAAGAGAGAGTGGAGAATCTAGCTCACAGCATCATTGAAGACCCTTGTGCTATAACGGAACCACATCCTATACATTGTGTATATTTTAATAAATCCTTTATACGTATAACTGAGAAATAAAATATCAACATGTTTTTCAAATCATATATATATATTTTCATTTGTATATTTTATGACCACCATATAATAATATTCTTGTGTATTATACCTGTATATAAATGGATATGAATCTGTATTCTATGTAAAATTCCGTTGCGGGCGAATAAATACATAAATAATTACAATAATACCCAAGTATATTATTATCTTATTTATTAATACCCTTTTATTGTATAACTTTATTAGCATATCATTTAAAAATATCAACACTATTAAATGCAGTGATTTTTTTCAAGGGTTTATTTTTAAATTAATAAATGAAGTGATTTCTAATTTTCTTGATTTATATTGCTTTACCTAAAAAAATCAATTGCTTTTTATACTTAAAACTAGCCCCATTTTT